>NW_013667096.1:199816-201251 GCF_000517525.1 Limulus polyphemus
AAGTTTAAAGTGACTGTGGAAATTCTGTGTATTACAAAAAGTTTGTATTGAGAAAGAATAAACTAATTTTACTCAATAAGGGACTTGTATCGTTGAAGTTCCTCGGAAAGAAATTATACCGGAAATTAACAAACAAGCAGATACGTAACAGTTTGAAGTATGTATATGGTTTTGTGTTATATATGCCTCGCTTTATTTCCTCATTTAAGATAGAAGTTGTCATCTGATCATTTCCTTTACTTAGTCCACCTTTTTAAAGCTAATCATTCATTTATTGTCAGGGGTCACATGACCAGGTGAAATGACCTTAAACATCACCATTATTTTGTAGCTCATTTGCTCACCCACCGTGCTGACGGCAGTATTATCACACCTTTTGTTTCCAAAACTCTCAACAAAACCCAATCAAACTGCTGGGGCAATACTTGCTTATCCATATTCTTCCAACTTGGCATGCATAATGTAGGCATAAACCAATCAGCACATTCAGTATTATTTTTATCTCCCTACTGAAGTATGTTAATACCAGTTACATTCCTTGGTTATTATTGAAAGTTTGTGGCAAAACGAAGAAAAAAAGTTCAGTGTATACTGTACTGATAGATATAATTGGCATAATTATTATTTACTATCAGTGGCTTATGAAAGGGTGTTGTCTTTTTTTTTTCTGACATATGGGTTGCTGTATATTGTTTGTCACAAGAGGTAATCACTAATTACACAGGGTGTGTGCCACAAAACTGTATCATTTTAAATTGACTTTACTTATTAATTTACAGATATGGTTGCATTTTAAACATCCAGTCAAATCAAACTTGTATATTGATACTCATAGAAGTATTTGTTACTTGTTCAAAATAGCTCTAACAAATTGTTTAGGCATAAAACCTTCAGAAAAATCTGAGTCAAATTTTGGCCAGAAACTGAAGGTCGATGAAAATTTAAGGAATGAAGAGTCAAAAAAGTTTCACAAAGTTTTGAAGCAGAATGGCTTGAGTTGGTATGTGCAAGATGCCAAGAGATTTTGACAATGCTCAATTTGTAAAGAGGTTGGAAAAAGCAATACATATGCTCATGTAAATGAAGGTTCTGTTAAGACTACAAATTGTAATCAGCATTCAAAATGTGTAATTTAAAAAAGAAAATGCAATTAAGTTTGAAAAATACTTTTATATTATTTTGAATATGAATAAAAACAGATTATTTTATTGATTGGCGTTCAAAATGTAAGTTAAAAAATAAAAATAAAATGCAGTAAATAAAAAAAAAATTGTTTTATATTTTGAATAAAGAAAAATTAAGACAAATTAAAATGGTTTTCTCAGATTCTGAAGAAAACAGTTTTAAATTAGAGTTATCATTATTTAATGCTTCAAATTGCATGTGTATGTATGTATGTGTGTATATATATATATATATATATATATATATATAT
>NW_013667096.1:201261-207419 GCF_000517525.1 Limulus polyphemus
AATAGAGTTATCTTTATTTTTTGTTATACATTGTGTGTGTGTATATGTGTGTATGTGTGTATATATATATATATATATATATATATATATATGGAGGACCAACTAATTGACACATACACACATGCAGTGGAAACAATTAACCTCTAAATAAACAACATTTCCTTTATTAAATGGTGTTTTCACATTATGAACATATCTGATACAGAAATGTGAAGTTTCTATTTTCAAAAACATTTTGTTGGCACCTGGAAGAAGAAGTGACTTCTTGTTTGGAGAGTCTGGCTTGACCCTTGATTGCTGAAATAATTTGTTTTTGAGGAAAATATAATTAAAAGTAATTACCTCAAGATGAATTTTTCAAGAGTTTAATTATTAAGTATTAGCTTACTGTCCATCTTGGAGTAAATAGGTAATTGAAACCATATATTTGTAAAAGTGCAATTTTTTTTAATTCTGGCTAATTTTTGAGGCACATTGCTCCATAATCTGGTGAGGGTCTTTGTAAATTACGAGATAAAAATTAACAACTATCCCCTTATTACTTTAGCATTCAACTTTTATTATCAAGTACTTTCTGTTTGGTGCTGTGTGGAAAAGCTTGTGCATTGTATGTTTTACAGAAGAGACTTGTTAAAGCTAACAATGATTTTTACGAAACTTGTAATATAGTATGTTGAACTTAACGTTTTATTTTTTGAGTAAATAATACAGTACTTTAATAATAAGGTTCAAAATTGTTAATTTTGGATATAAATAGGATAAAATGTTTCTCAGATATTTGGCTAACTTAACCAAGCTTTTTCAGGAACAGTTAAAACTTAGTTTATACATTTTTCCAAAGTATAAATTTTATTTTCTGACTTATATGTACAGACAGAAATATTTTTTACCAATAAAAATAACAAAATTTAAGTACTTAATTTCTTGTATGTTTTAAAATTATGAAAGTATCCATCTTTAAATGTAATTGTAGAACAATTGTTTAATGTAAGCTTATCAGTTTACTATAAAAGAGTAAGTGATTCAAGAAAGTACAGAATCACAGGATTTTGTTTAAATAACTTACAGACTGATATGTTTCTGGCTTGGCCTGGCCTGATGGATAAAGCAGTCTGTGGGTTGAGGATTTGAATCCTTGTCACTGAATATGCTCACTCTAAGGATGCTGCCAGGGCCAACCACTCGAGGGTAAAAATTCTTGGTAAATACAAAATACCAAAGCAGATAACCCCATTGCAGATTGGATTAAGGTCAAATGAAGAAGAAGAGTGATTTAATTTCCATACAACATAAATGCTGAAAATAAAATCACATTTGTTTTATTCTTTTTAAAACTATTAAAGTTGTATTAAAATTTTGCAGAAGAGGTATGGTTTTAGTAATATGTAATTTATTTATAATTGAATATGCTTTAACAGGCTTTGATATGTATGTTTTATACATTATCAAAAATGGTTTTGTAAATCGTATGTGCTTTGTAATATATCACTTACTAAATTATTAAATGAGAAGGAGATTTTTGAATTAACTCTATTGTTATAGGGTTCAACCCATTTGGCTACTTCTTGTATGAAGAATGATACACAGTTCAATAATACTTACATAACTTTGAGGTTTTTTAACATATCTTCACAAAATTTGGTAAGATTTTGTTAAAGATTACAAGTATTTTGTACAAAAAGAATGAGATTATTTTAATTAAGTATTTTAACTAAAGATTTGTTAGTTTTGTATTGCACTCAGACTGAATATTTCAAGTATTATCGTCAATATATTGTGCAATAAAATGTTTAACATTAAAAATAGAAAAAATTTACATACCTTTTGATTTTTCATCAAATAATCTTAAAGATTTTTTACTTTTTCACATATAATTTGTTTTGATGTTTTATTTTCCTTTCCTGTCCTTTAGCATTATTTTGTAATGTGACACATGTCAATGGGCAATATTAGGGTATCATAGGCAGAGACATTTTAGTCTTCATCAGAATGTTGGGACAATTGTCTACTACACTAAGCCTGATGAACCGAGGCATTTTGGTGTATATTTAAAAAGATTATTAAATCTTTCTCATATGCATTTTAAAACATAAATAACACAATTAACTAAAATATAAAACCAAAACCTAATTACAGTTTAATTGTTTACCTAGCATATTTATAGGTGAGAAACAATGCTAAAGTGCTAGCGAGGACAAAAGCAGCAACAAAGTGGGCATGACATCTGTCAAGAGTTCCATTAAATTTATTTCATTTTTTCCAAACGTGCCCTAAGGAGCTTGAAAGAAGAATGCGTAAACAGAACAATTAACCTAGATTCTATCGATACATGAAGGTTAGCGTATGTCAAGAAGTACTCAAGTTACAAAGTCCAGGAGTTAAGTTGTGTGAACATTTGTATCAAATGAAATTTAAGAGTTTTTGTTTAAGGTATCTTTTGAAATGAATGGAAGGAATTAAAAATGATTAGCTAATATAAAACTTTGAACTATAATGTAAATTTCTTTGGCATTCATTGGTCATAAGATTGCTTAATTGAATTTTGAATGTGACAAAATAAAATCTTATGACCTGTGCAGAATAAGAGTGTCCATAACTATAGGGTTAATAAAATATTCATAAACGTGTTCTGATATTCCTACATTTTTGTGCTTTAACATTAACTTGCTCAACATAAGGTGTGTATGATTGGTTTCCATATAAACTGCTTTAAATATTCTGCTAAACCATTAACGTTGTTTGCAATTATTAAATTTGATTTCTTTATTACATTTAAGTATTGAGAAATATATAATTTTTTTATATAAACTTTCCAGGAGCCAATGAAGTCCAAAGCACCTCAACTTCATTTAGAGTACAGGTTTTATAAACTCTTAGGAAATCATGGTAAGTTTGTTTATCTTAGTCTTAATTACTATTAACATTAGTAGGTTTGTAGAGTTATAGCTGGGTCAATTAATCAACTGACTGTGAGCAGCAGTTACATCAATTAGTGTCTCATTAACAAATTGATTATTCAATGAATGTGAAGAAAATAATCAACTAATATAAACTAGTTGTTCTGGAATTAATATGTCTGTACACAAATAGCTATTTTCCTCTTAAAGTTGTGCATATCTGCCTGATTGACTTGCATGCCACTGACCTTTTGAAAACTCCTGCCTAATTCACATATGTTCATGTGTATTTGTGCTACAACATGATTACTTATCATGCAGCAAAACCCTCCACCAACAGGAGTGTGACACACCTCCTTGAACAAAGCCTTTCTCTACATTTGCACAAATGAATCCTCATTCTTTTACTTGGCACATTTGTGTCAAGAGGTGTTCCTATTTGCTGAGACTTACCAAAGAACTTTGTTCTCATATTACTTTGGTTGTGTTTAAAACATAATAATTATGAATTCACAATTCAATGTAAATTCTTCCTCAACTGATGTGGTTGAAAATATAACTCACACTGATCAAATTGCAAAAATTCTGGAAGTCTTTTATCTGTAGAAAACATGACAGCCATTGTCCAACATGTGATTGGGGCCCTACAACATACTTCCTTTTCCCTGCCTTTGATACTGATGTTCAGAAGGATGATTTTGAATGGCTTTTTCCACCTCCAAGCTTTGGTTTGGGTACATCCATGCCTTCTGAAGAACTTCAATCTTCTTCAGGTTTCCAGATCCTCATTGCTAAGGTATGTACTATTCTTTCTGTGTTCCACACCTATGATTTTTTCCATTCCCTTTTACATAACCCTTCCCCTTGCAATTTTTGTTTGTCTTCCTCACCTGATGTTTCTGTTCATGCCAACTCCTTTCTCGATCAGTTTCATTCATGTAACCTCATGCCTTTCTTTGATAGATTCTTTAGGCAGAGTATTCATGATGAATAAACTGGAATGATGACAACTCTCTGTTGTAAAAAACACAAGTGTAGAGGAGAATGTTTCAAAAGCCTTCCTGACTGATTCCTATCTCCTCGCATATAGTCATCTCCCTTTCCTTGATATCCAATGCTTGGAGTTTCTTTTGCTGGTTTTGGGGTCGGGTGCATTTTTTTTATAGGCTGTCTCCCAATTTTGTGCCTTCCTTGCTATCATTCTTAGAAACCTCTTCTTACTTCACCTTATGGTGAAAGTGGTTCAACAATCCCCTGATTAATTTTCAGGGGAAACCAGATCATTCCTCTTTGTTTCCTCTGCCCTTTCTCTTCTCAGTTAGTTCCTTTGTTGTTGGGACCACTTGGGAATGGATACTTTTCTTTCCCAAGTTTGATTGCCCTCCTTTTTAGACCTTGTTTTGCCCCCTTTCTCTGAAAAGAAGTCTTTGGTGGTGTCTGCCACCAATGATCCCTTTCCTCCATAGTCTCTCATTTGTCCCAGTCTCACTCTTCAACATCTGTCCCTCACCCTACCTGTCCTCCTCCCCATTCTGCCCCAGTATTCCAACCTTCCATCTCCTCCCATCCTTCTTCCATTCAATGTTTCACCATCTAGTTCCAGTTTGCACATTTATGGACATGTTTCACTGCTGACATATGGGTCATTTAAATCCTTACCCTTGACCTCTTTATTCACTTCTTTTCCCCACCTCCTCTTCTCTTCCAAACTATTTCTTTTCGTCACCCTTCAGTTCCAGCCTACCTTCAATGTGTGGAAGCAGTTTCAACCTGTAGGTAGAAACAAGCCATAGAGAAAGTTCATGACCCCCCTCTCCAGGTTACTATTCTCACCTCTTCAATGTCCCCAGAAAAGACTGGGCACAAGCACCCAATCATCAGCCTATCCACCATCAATCACAGTTTGGTCATCACTCATTTTTGGATGGAGTATTATTTCTCTTTGCTGATCTTTCCAATCTGGCCTATGGATGACCAATGTACATGTGTCAAATTCCTTTCTCCATGTTCTGATAGCCCTGGCCTCACAGCGTTTCCGCAAATTTGTCCACAGAGATTGTGTCTTCCAATGCCGTGCCCTTCTATTTGGAATAGTGTCAGTCCCTTACACATTCAGTTGCATTGTGGAGGTTTTCACTCGTTATCTTCATAGTCTGGGACTGTGGTTCCACTTCTTCATGGATGAATGGCTTGTCCTCTCCTGCTTCTAGAAGAAATCCTTATATCATACTTCCCTCTTTCTTCACGAAGCCATTCTGTTAACTCTTTCGGCATGGGTACCCTTTATTGCGCATGACACAAGGTTTTAGTGTCTTACATTCAAAATGTTATTAAACTACTTTTTGTTTATGTTATACCGATTTAGAATAGCATAAAATCTTAGCTAATAATCCATATTTTAATAGTATACAAGTTTTAAGTTCTTAATTCTACAAGTAAATATTTTTAAAAATCCTAAATTTCCACTAGTGTGACCCACATGACACATTTTGTCTTATCATGTCATCATCCCTATTTTATAAATCACCCTTCGAAAATGTGCGAAATTAAACGTAAAATACTCTCTATAAAATTCTTATTGCTCAAACAAACCATAATTTTTATAGCCTTCAATTTTGTTTGGTTACAGAGCTATCAAATAGAAAATCAGACCCCTCCTGCCACACCCTCTCTTTCACAATTCATTGATAGTTCTCTCTTACATTTCATTATATATTACCTATAACCAATAGAAAGTCAAGTTTTCATCTATCAAATGACGTATTGTATTATGTTGTATTCTGAAAAGAATATATGTCAATTTCACTCACAGTACAAGATTCATTCCTGTGGGAAAGTTAACAACTAGCTTGGATGAATTTGTAATGGATTTTGTCACCTAGTTAAAAAGCCAGGAAAATTTTGAGAGGTAAGTGAATTTGTCCACTTTTTGCATATTATTAATCTATATTCTTTGGTGCATTATTTAATTAAATAAAAATTTTCAAGTGCATTACTATAAAAAATCAGGCTTAACTCTCCTTGACAATCGAGGGCAAGAAAAAAAGTAGATTGGGCAAATACTTTATTTCTTGTTTTTCATATTTATTATTATAAAAGTAACTAAAATCTTAAAATATGGATCTTTTTTAAGTTATTTAAGACTAGATAAGGTAAAATAAGTAACAATAATAATAATAATATAATTCAAATGGTTCACGAGGCACACACGCGAACAGCTCGTGGGTAATGTAATTCGATAGCATAATGTGAGTTGCACAT
>NW_013667096.1:208369-222257 GCF_000517525.1 Limulus polyphemus
CTAAAAGGAAAAGTATAAAAAAATCCTGAATTCCCACTAGTGTAACACACATGACAAATTTTGTCTTAGCATGTCATCATCCCTATTTTATCCATCACCACTCGAAAATGTATGAAATTAAACTAAAATGCTCTCTATAAAATCGTTATTGCTCAAAAAGACCATAATTATTATTGCCTTCAATTTTGTTTTGTTACAAAGCTATCAAAGAGAAAATCAGACCCCTCCTGCCACATCCTCTCTTTCACAAGTGGTTGATAGTTCTCTCTCTTACGTTTCATTGTATATTATTTATAACCAATAGAAAGTCAAGGTTTTCATCTATCAAATAGCATATTGTATAATATTGTGTTCTGAATAGATAACCATCAATGTCACTCTCAGTAGCAACATCGTTCCCGTGGAAAGTTAATGACTAGCTTGGATGAATTTCTTGTGGCTCTTGTCGCATAGTTAGAAAGCTAGGAAAATTTTTAGGAGTTAGTGAATTTGTCTACTTTTTGCATGTTATTAGTCTATATTCTTTGGTTTATTATTTAATTAAATAAAAATTGTTAAGTGCTTTACCATAATCACTAAAACAAATCAGGCTTAACTCTACTCGACAATCGAGGGCAAGAAAAAAGAAGATTGGGCAAGTACTTTATTTCTTGTTTTTCATATTTATTACTATAAAAGTAACTAAAATTAAAAGTACGGATCTTTTTAAGTTATTTAAGACTAGAATAGGTAAAACAAGTAATAATAATAATATAATTAAAATTGTTAATGAAGCACGCACGCAAGCTCGTTGGTAATGTAATTCAATAGCGTAACGTGAGCTGCACATTCCGTGAGTGATTTACAACTTATAATGGCATGGATAGCAGTTATACACAGTTCAATGGGCAATATAAATGGCAATAAAATAATAAAATTTAATTATAAATAGATGTATAATGTTACGAACTTAGAGCTACTTAGGATAAACAAATATAGTTTCAGGTTACAATCTGAAGTCATACTAGAAAGAAAAGAAGGTTAATTTAGGTTTATGTCGATTTGTGTGTGTGTGTGTGTGGTTACGAGATCAGTCGAGAATTGACCGATCCAGTTTTGAGATTAGGGTAGAGGTATAACATATAAACTATAAGGATTTAGTGAAAAAAAAAGTTTGAAATGCATTTAGGAGGTTTTAGGGATTACACAAAGGAAATTTGAGATGGCAAAAAGTATTTTTAATTTTAACATGAAAATTACTTCACTAAGAAATATGACTTTTTGTATGTGAAAGACTGCCAAATTTTGTGAAGATATACCCAATATATAGAGAGTTATAAGTATTAAATTGATGTCAACTTTAAACTAGTACAGAAGGTCACGTGACTCTGTCAAGTTGGTCGACCCCGTGTTGAAAGAGTTAATAGATGACACATGATGATTTGCATGAGAGACACGTTGAAATATACTAATTCCAACAAGGGAGAGCGCAAGGCTTGTGGCATGTGTAAAGAAAATGTTTGCATATAGAGAGCAGCACTGAATGAGAATAGCTAATCTTGTGAGAAAAGGTAAGTATCTATTGGAAATACGTTTTCAGTATGGGAAAATTATAACTTTAACTAAATTTTAAATGTAACTTTGACCTGCTAGTGGCAAGACTGTTAAGTATCCATAAAGATATATTCAAATATGGTGCCCTCCTCCTGCAGCTGGCATGTGACCCATAGTGACTTACAGTTGTGGAGATGTGCACAGATACTTATTGCAAGTGCCCTTCTCCCACAGCTAGTTTTGACCCTTTGAGTCTGGTGATAGAGGAGGTGAGTTCACAAGGTACAGAAAAGAAGCCCTAACTTCACTACCCTTATTGGTTGTCCAACGGCTTGTATGTGAGTACTCAGATGGTTATGTAACTTTTCCGTCCATCCTTGCCACATATTTCTGGCTTTTAGTCTCATCTCTTCTAAAACATGGGCAGAGAGTATCCCCTGGATGAGAAGAGATGCTGTCTCTCATGGGTATTCCATTATGGAGCCCCTGCTATCAGGTGTCATACTCCATGGGCTTCATTTGGATGCTTTCAGAAGGAGACTTATCTAGCTAGTCTTTGCATCAGTCACTTTACTATCTCCGTGTGGGATTCTAGCTATCTGTGTATGGAGGTAGTTAACGTTTTTCTTACCTGAAAATGTACTTCTGATAGATACTCGCCTCTTCTCATCTTTCCCACCCATCTTTCCCATTTTCTCGGTGTACCTTCTTTATTGTCTTATCAGAGAATGAGGATTCTTATGCATAAATGTAGAGGGAGGATATGCACAGGGAGATGTGTCACACTCATATTGATGGAGGGTTTTGCTGCATGATACGTTATCATGTCGTAGTGCAAATTCACATGAATTTAGGTTGGAGTTTTATAAGTCTGGTACCATGCATCTCTCAGGCAGATACATGCAACTTGAAGAGGAAAATAGCTATCTGTGTATGGAGATAAGAAAAATGTTTAGTTCTGATAATAAGTATTTTGGATTATTCCAACTATCCAAGTAATTGAAATATTAGCATTATACGTTTATGTTGCTAAGCACAAAGCTACATGGTTTGGGGCTAGAGTGCCTCGTGACTTAAGATTTTTTGGATTCAATTTCCATTGCTACTAAACCTTCTCACCCTGCCTATGCTATTGCAAAACCACTAATAACTATCGCTAAGTTTTGAACTGCTGACTAGAGGGAAAGCAACTGGTTGGCAGCACCCACCTCCAGCTCTCCACCTATTCAAGTGTTAAATAAAGTGTACATTTACTGTATTTTTACACTGTGTTATGTTTCTAATTTAGAATTATTTAATGTTGTATAAGTAGGTGTGGATTTGAGGGGTTTAGGGGATCTGTTCCTCCTCAATTTTTATTTGGAGCCAATAACTGAATTCTTTCATGTACTATAAGTAGACACATATCTAGGGGTCAAACTCCTCTTGATTCTTTTTTTTTCTGAAATTAATAACTGTATTTAATGTTGTAGAAGCAGGTGTGGATCTATTAGAAGGTTCCAGGTGGACCAAACCACCTCCACCCATTTTTAAAAAAATTAATATTGTACAAGTGCATATCTAAAGGGAGGTCTGAACAACCCTTCATTTTTTCCAGAAATTAATATAAATAAAAGCAGTCAAATGTTCTTACTCTATCGTATATTGTAAAGAAAAAACATTATATGTCAGTGTTTCTATTTGATTGTGCTTTTATTACCTTAAAATCTTTTTTGAGGTTTTCTGAAATCAACACAACTAGAGTCAACAGCAGTCCAGTTAAGGACACTCAGCAAATGACTGATTATTTCTAAGCTAAAACAATAGCATAAACATCATTTAAACTTTGCCAGAGTAAATTCTAGTGCTTCTTTTTTTTCAAACACTAACAATGTGTCTAGACTTGAGATTTTTTTTCATCATAGTTAGTATTGTTTAGGATATGACATAATGTATTGCTCTTATAACATAAAGTTGTTACAAAATCAATTTTTAATTGCCAAGAAGTTAGAATTCTCATGAAAAAAGATTTTTCCATATTATTATGTCTAGAACAAGTGAAAATGCAAGTGGTATAACTATATAAGTAATGACTTGTTAAAAATTTTGAAAACAGGCATCATGTTTATCAATGCTATAATTGTTTTCTAAGTATGTGTATAAATAATCATAATTGTTTAATTTCAATTAAAAAAACATGAACTGTTTGTTTTTAGTTGTTTTTATTTTCATGGCAATCACATTACTATAAATAAAGATGTAAGTTTTTAAATCATGGGATTATAACCCAACTGAGCTAATCCGTAACATGATTTTAATTTTTGTTTGGGAGATTTAGGTTATTTTAGGACTATAAGGTCAATACTGATTAATCCAAAATAATATATTATTATAGTGGAAGTCTCTTGTTTCATATAAAAAATAATAAATTTAGTACCATGTTATGCAGCTAACTTTTAGAAAGTTAACTGATATCAGACCTTCACTGTAAAAACAAAACATTACTGGAGTTAGTGTGCAGAAGTTAAACATTGTTGTTACTTATTAACAAAATATAATACCATCTGAATAGACTTTCTAGTTTTATTTTTATTTGTTCCTTTAATATTGTATATGGAAGCACATATCTACAGGGGGGAGGGGGGTCTGAACAACCCTTCATTTTTTTTCCAGAAATTAATAAAAATGCAGCCGTATGTCAAAATCTATAGTAGACCTGGAAAGTGACTGTTGTTTGGACCTTCACCCCAAAGAAGACAAGTAAAACCAGGTGCCAATCCAAGTTTGTTCAGCTGGTTCAAGACATTCGCACCAGTACATGAGAAGAATATAAAAAATAATTGGGTTTTACTTTGTCTAAATGATCATTTGCTTAATAACTGAAATCAGTTGTTTACAATGCATTTGTAATTTTGAATGTATTTGTAAAAAGTTTTGTGCATCAATTATGATAAATGAAATTAATAGTACACAAACATTTAAACTTATTGATCATTCCAAAGATTCAGTAATTAATAATTTCATTAAAGTTTATAAAAGAAACTTTATTCAAAGCCAAATTCTTTTGTAGAATTACCTTTTCTGTATGCTATTCTTAAACTCCATAAATCTCAAATTAAATTTAAGAATTATTTCTAGTTCAATAAAACCAATTATTAAACAACTGGCCATTTTATTAAATAAATTACTTAATATTCTACTTGATAAAATTAAAAATGTAAATATTAATAATAAAAGAGATGCATTTTGGATAATAAAAAAATTTCAAACATTTGATTTTACCACACTGTATACCACAATTCCTTTGAAAGATTTAATTTCTGTTATGAATTCATTAAATAAACAGTACTGTTATCCTTTCATACTACTGGAAGAAAGAGAATTTAGCTCTGAAAATATAATAGATATATTAAGTTTCTGCATTTATAATAATTTCTTTTTCTTCAATAACCAGGTATTTATTCAAGAAATAGGAGATCCAATGGGAGCTAACTATTATACTTGTATTGTAAATTTGTATCTTTTTTTATGAGAATAGGTTTATTGAAAATTGTAGAAACCCAGATAATTTTGCCTTAACTTACAGGTATATAGATGATTTAATTAGTATAAATAATACTGAGATAAATAATTTTATTAATACTATTTATCTGGTCAATTAGAAATTGAAGAATTTTCAATGTCTAATGCAGAAGCACATTATTTAGATCTTGAAATCAAAAATAATTGATAATGATATCAATCTAAGTGTTTTTGATAAAAGAAAATATTTTTATTTTCCAATATATGGCTTACCCTCTTTTAATAGTAATGTGTCATATTCTTCTGTTATAAGTATTATAACTTTGCAATTATTCCGATTATGTAAAATCTGTAATAAATTCCAATATTTCATTATAAATGTAGAAATTAATATTCAGTGGATTTAGTAAAGAAACTTTGAATAAAATTATTAAAATATTCTGTGATAAATGTAAGAACATATTAAATAAATATATAGAAGTAAACATCAAGGAGATTTTGCTAATAGTTTCCAATAAGTATTTTTAGTTTTAATAAGGTCATTAAAACAACTTGACACTAGTTTTATGCGAATGAACACCTTATCGCATATAAAGGATTGTGTATATTCTGAAAATTGGTAGCTACAGTGGACTTAACGGGTGGTGGTTGGGAGTTACACTAGTTAGTTTAGATAACTTGGTTGGGATGTTATACTAGTATAATTTGTCTACTGTGCTACTGAT
Source organism: Limulus polyphemus (assembly GCF_000517525.1). NCBI lineage: Eukaryota > Metazoa > Arthropoda > Merostomata > Xiphosura > Limulidae > Limulus > Limulus polyphemus. The sequence goes on from NW_013667096.1 coordinate 214,129, forward strand.
TAGTGCTTTACTACTACAATGGGGGCTGGAATGCCAATCTCAGGAGGTAAGATTACTTTACTTACCCCGAAGTGGTGGAACCTTATTTTTTTCTTTCTTTCTTTCTTTACATTGGAGAGCAGTCATTTTCCTACAACTGTCTGTTGGCAGTGAAGAGTGATATAGATGTGGGACGTTGTGGGCTAGAGCACCCACATCTCGCTCTCCTAATTCTTACTTTAGATTTTGTTTTTAATTTCTTCATGTGAGACTAGCGAACGGAGTTCAAGACTGATAGATGGTGTATCCCCACCACTTACTTCTGTAGTCACCTCCAAAACCCAGAGTACATTTTATATCCCACTTTGTATCCTAAGCCCTGGGGATCCTTTTGATTTGTGCAGCATCTTTATTTGACTTTTGTTTGGGCTTGTTTTTTTGCTCATTTTTATAAATATTATTTTGTTATTTGGGCCTTTACCTCAAAGAAGACGAGTAAAACCAGGTGCTGTTTCAAGTGCGTTCAGCTGGTCCAAGACATTCTCACCACAGTCCATGGGAAGAACTGAGTGAGCACTGAAAAGGATAAAAGGATTCAACCAGCCAGTAGTTGACATACCTGGGGAACTATCCTAGTCCTAGGCTTATAAAATGTCAGTTTCAGTGCCAAATACACATATTTAAGTGTGAATAAAGTTAATCATTATCATTTTTTCATTCAGTAACTACAATTATATCATTTTATTCAGCAGTTTAGTCAAATGGGTAAAATAAATATCAGTAAAACAAGTGAAATTCATGTAGTACCCAAACAGGCTTCTTGCCTGACCAAGTGCTGAATTGCGAAGCATACTTGCCCAGTGCTGGGACTGTATCGATACTAGTACTACCATACGTTAGCAGTTTCACACATGATCCCTCATTCTTGTTCTATCTACTCACGTAATAGTAGAGTAAATATATAGGGGTAAAAGTTTTATATAGTTTCTTTAAACATTTCTTTCAGTTCCTTTCATTTATGAAAATACTTGTGTGTTAAGTTGTATCTGTTTCAAAGATACTGAAATTTTCTTCAATGAGAGACATATGATAATTTCAGATTAGGTAAGTTTATACTGCTTAGAGGTGGGTTAAGTGGGTAACAAAAAAATACTATTAGAAGTTTAACATATTAAAAATGTACAATGTTTGGAGAAGATTTTGTGATCATCAGGTACAAGTAGTTTACCTAGAGAGGAATATACATACAAACTACCAAATGAAACAAAGAAGCCAAATGACTGGAGATTGCTTATAGCTTAATATAGGTATCTTATTGATTCTTGGCTTTTTGTTTAAAGTTAGTGTTTTTACTTTTTAATAGCTATATCACCTTTTATTTGATTGCAATGTTTATATATGAGGCTTTTTTTGTTATGTTCACCAAATAAAATAAAATTGTAATTAAATTAGTTACATTTCTCTTTAGAGTATGGTAGGTGACTACAAAATATTGTGATAACTCAAGTGTTTATTGAATGTTATTTATATGTTAATCTTATTGAAACAACATACATAATAAATTAGCTAAATGGCTATTTCTAAGCACATTAATGATATGTTTTAAATAAAAACAGTATTATCCTTATTGGTGATAGTAAATATTAATCAAAAAAAAATGTTTTTCACAAAATTCACAAATGGCAACCTTCAGAAGATGTCTATGGTATGAAACCAAGAGTATTAATTTGAAAATTACTTTAAAAAAACAAAACTGTGTGAATAAAAATAGGAAGATTAATACCATGTTAGAAAAAAGCAGTGATTTCAAAAAGTTATGAAGGTAACCCCATCATCATCATGCACCAGTGCAATACATGTGAAATTGAATTGTCCTCAAGGCTGGTAGCATGCAAGTCTCTCAGGCATGCAATTGAGGAAGATAGCTAAACTATGTGTGGAGGTATCTATTGCAAATAAACTTTAAGGTAATGAAAATGTTAACTTTCATGTGGCTAATGGACATTTAGAAGAGTTTGTGAAGAAATTTTGTCCAGTAACTAAATCAATGCCAATGTATGCTACTTTGCAAGAAAAGTACTTGACTGAACACTTTCAGAAACTTAAGACAGAAATCAAAGAGTAAATAAAAGATAAAAAAGTATGTCTAGTTGTTGATCAGCTCTCAGATGTACTTAGAAAGTCCACAGTCAATACACTGATTTCATATTACACCACTGTAAAAAGGAGCCATTGCATTAGTAGATGTTTTAGATGTTGTCTCAGTGCCAGTGTTGCTTTAGTGTTTGCAAAATCGTTACAGCAATATGAGAAGAAGTGGTCTGATATTACTGCCATTGTATCTGATTCTGCACAGTACGAGCTAAAGATTGTGAATGACATGTGTTGGTGAAGGTGTTAGTAAACTCTTGAATGTCAAAGATATGGCTTTGGTGATCATATGTCCTGGTTTATCTGGAAAAATCCCAGTTTGGACCTCTATGTCTGGATCTCTTAAACGGTTCTTTTGGGACATAACAAATGTCTTGGTTTTAACTTACTTTTTTTTTCCTTAGATAACTCCGTATTTGCCTAAAAGTTTAATTCTTAAAGAAAACTATTAAATTACTTTTGGCTATTATTCTAGTAACAAAAGGCACAAAATATAAAATGTAAAATGCAGTTTTCAGTTGTTGTGAACAATATAAATGACACCTTGCTGGACATTGTCAGTCACATGACCATTTTCATTGAATATTAGCCTATTAGGCCTAGACTATACAGTGAAGAGTGTATTAACACTTATAAATGAAAATGTAATGAAACTCCCAACTGTTGTTCCTTCTAGATGTTCCTTCTTTGAGAGTCTGCATGTCATTATACACATGTAAGCTGGCTTAATGGCTCTCTTAAAGAGGGAGGATGCCTTGAACAAAGAGATGTATGACATAAAAGAAATCATTCCCACTTACAAACAGCAACAAAGAGTCTCTGGCAAGCTTGTGTTTCTGAAAGAAAAGCTTGAATCATTTTTGACAGTGCAGATAGAGTTGGAGAGAGATAGTGCTATGTTAGACAAAAAATGCATTACATTACAGAAGTCATGCTTTCCATTTACTTGAAACAGAGCACAAGAGGTTGTACCAACAGAAAAGTGTAGTGTAATTTTAGGAATGCTGCTCATGTGAGGAAATACTTTAACCCTCTTGCCAGGGGAAGGTCAAAGTGTGTGTGTCAGAACTTTTTAGAGAATTACATTATTCAAAATTTAATTAAACTACTTTATTTTCATGGTATATGGATAAACTTGGTATCAACACATAATTAATAAGTTAAATTCTAATATAGTGTAAGTTTTAAGTTCTTAATTTTATATGAAAATATTTTTAAAAATTCTCAATTTTGTCTAGTATGAAAATTGTTACTTTGCTCTTTAGGTCTTCCCTCTTCTTTTATTTGATTACCACCCCCCCTCTGAGAAGTGCAGAATTTAACTTAAATACTCATTATAATATAGTTATTACTGAGGCAAAGCATCCTTTTTATAGACTTCAATCTTATTTGTTTGTTTTTAAATTATGCACAAAGCTACACAAGGGCTATCTGTGCTCTGCCCACCACGAGTATCGAAACCCGGATTCTAGCGTTGTAAGTCCGCAGACATACCGCTGTGCCACTGGGGGGCATCTTATTTGTTAATGGAGCCACAAACTAGAAAATCAGCATACTTGACATGCCCAGCTGTCACATTTGCTCTTTCACAAATTGCCGATAGTTCTTGGTGATGTTTTATATTATATTATTTATGACCAATAGAAAGCCAAAGTTTTAATTTTCCAAATTATGTATTATATTACATTATTTTTGATGAGCTTAGCTGAATGTTTAACAGGTTTTATTGATTGCATAGTTAGAAATCCAGAAAAATTATGATAGTTATAGGACGTGTTATTATTCTGTGTTATTAGGTGAATTATGTAATTGAATAAATTATTTAGTGTAGTAGTACCGCTAGTATAAAACAGAGTTAATTTTCACCAACAGTCGACAGTAAAAAAAAAAGAAGACCCAGATAAGCACTATATTTCTTGTCTTTCATGTGTAATCTTTATTATTATAAAAGTAAAATGTAAAAACTAGGAGCTTATTAGGTTAGATTAGGTAAGATAAAGTAAAATAATAATAAAAATGCTTCACAAGGTATGCTCATGAGTAACTTGTGCATTATGTAATTTGATAGGGTAACATGAACTATGCATTTGCTGAATGATTTACTGGGTTCTTATTAATCCAAACTCCTGGGTCCTGTATGGAGGAGAATTTGTCAGGACACATGAGATTCCACCCCTACCCCCGGTACCAAATACACACTGCAAAATGTGCTTAGTTTGCTTCGAAGCACATAGTTTGCACACAACTGTCCACAACCAACTTCAAACAGGTTTAATCAGTGACAATAAATTGCACAAAAATAAAGACACGTGACAGTACCACATGATTAACATTTTCACCTTGGGGAGGTGAAAGTGCACGTCACAACCTTTCACAGAATTACATTCAAAGTGTAATTAAACTACTTTATTATTAATGTATATGAATATACTCAGCATCAGAACATAGATCATAAATCAAAGTTTAGTATTATTTAAGTTCTTAATAGTATAAGGAAATATTTTTAAAAAAACTCTCAATCTCCCTTAGTATGAGAACTGTGATGTTTATTATCTGTCTTCCCTGTTATCTAATTTTTTTACCACCCCTCACAGTTAGAAAATCAGAAAAATGTGACAGTTATGGAACTATTTTTTCCTTTTTGTATGTTATTAATCTGTTTTTTTTTGTTTTTTTTTTGGTGCATTATTTAATTAAATAGAAATTATTTAATGCAGTAGTACATTTAGTATAAAAAAGTAGTTAAGTTTCATTGAGTTTCGTACCAGATATCAATTATTATTATTACTGTTGCCTAGATACCTATTTTAAAACAGTGTTCCTCAATTTAACAAATTTTTTATTGCTCAGTTTATTGTTTGTTTGATGAAGGCTCTGGTAAGAGGGCTAAAAGCTTGCAAATAAAAGTATTTTAACGTAGAGAAAATTCCAATTATAATTCTACATCTATAATTAATTTACTTACATTATGAGTCTTAAACAACAACCTCATATTGAGGAAAAATATAACAGATAAAATATAAAGTTTTTCTGAAAAAAACTTTGATATTTATTTTGGAGGATTTAGGGATTAAACAAATAATATTTGAAAATTTTCAGATTTAGAAAATTATTTTTAACCTTATCATGAAAATTACTTTGCACTCATAAAGGGAAACAACATGCAGCATGAATTGTAAATAAAGTTTTTCATTGAATATTAACATGCTTTTTTTCACTTGCAGAAGGTAAACATGTAGTGCACACTGTAAATAAAGTTCTTCATTGTCACTGAAGTGATTTTTGTCCATTATTTTCAAGTTTATGAAATTCTACCTATGGGATTTTTGAAAATCTCACTGGGTTCTTGAAAAAAGTTGAGAGTTGGGGACCCTTCTCTGTGGGATCCTAGTGAGAACCCTGATTTACAACTTGTGTGACAAGATTATTAGTTAGACACTAGTCAAAGAGCAATAAAACAATAAAATTTAGGAAGAAATAGGTGTATGCTGTTATGAGCTTTAAACTATTTAGGATTAACAATTGTAGTTTCCTGTTACAATTTGAAGCCATTCTGGTAAGGAAAAAAAAAGTGTAATATAGATTTATTTTATATTTTTTATGCTGATTACAAGGTTGATTAAATTGATCGACCCTTTATAGAGTTTGGGTAGAGAAAATGAAAGATAAAATATAAATTTTTACTTAAAGAAAAACATTTCAAATTTATTAAGAAGTTTTTAGAATTTATGCAAATTATATTTGAGACTTTTTAATGTTAACATGAAAATCACTTTGCATTTGGAGGAGTCGCAACTTTCACTCCATGTATTTGCAGAGAAATTTTTGTAAATTACTTCATTAAAAATTCTGATTTTGTGTTTTTTTTAAAAATGAGAGATTAGTCAGCTGTACTTTGTTTCTATTGAAGCTTTTTTTTATGAATCAAACTATTTCAATCCAAAAATTTTTCTTTCTTGATTATATATAAAAGAATTCACCCAATTTTGCTCCCTTTTTTTGAAAAAAAAATTCTACACAATTTTTAAAAATTATTGATTCAAATTTAGAAAAAAATTTCACTCCAAAACTATAACCCTTATGTATATCACAAATCTTAAAAAAATCTTATTGGTCTTCTCTATAGAAGGAATTCCAAAAGTTTTCTACTTTGGTCCTTGTGGGAAATACAATGCTCTGGTGATGGAACTTTTAGGACCAAGTCTTGAAGATCTTTTTGATCTGTGCGATCGGAAGTTTAGTTTAAAAACTGTTTTAATGATTGCAGTTCAACTGGTAAGTAAATTCAAAATGTATATACATGTAGATAGAACATTTTACTTTTTATTATTATAATTTAAACACACACACACAAAAACTTTTTTTCTTGTGAAATCTAATTATTTTTAAATTCATTGAGATTTGCTAGATAGTTTAAATTTTATCTGAAGCTCCTTTTATTAGGTTTTCAAGATTTTAAACATACGAAGGTAATAAAGATAATTCTGTAAGTATTAAACATAATTAACTATATAATTATTTTATAAAGTTATACACCTGTTACATGTGAAATTGTATAAAAGAAAGTTGGTTATTTCAAAATTTTGTTTGGAAGTATATAGATAATCAATGAAATTAATCATAACTTATCATTTTACATGTATCGTATAATAAACCATATTTTTTTACTTGATTATCAAAACTATATACTGTTTTTCACTTGTTAAAAACTATACCTAGAGCAGTAAAACAGGAAGAACAGTGTTTTTAGATGTACCATTGTTGATAAAGGATTTGATATAATGAAGAATTTAGAAAATAAGTATTCAATAAAAAAATCAAGTTATGTCTTGAACCTTATCTAGATTGTTAAATCCAAGAATTCAATAACTTAGTTTTATTACAAGGCATACTTGTAGCCTTTAAGATATATTCAGAAAAAATAACAAAGTTCTTGTACATTTACATAGTTGCCATTTGAAAACAAAGAAACAAACAAAAAAAAAGAAATAATGGTGATGTCACATGAATATTAGAGAGTGGAATGCTGAAATGTTATTTTTGGTTTAATTGAATGATTCACTTTTAGTTATGTATAATGAATTAATAGAGACTGACAAGAAATGAAACCTAAACATAGAGTGCACTTGAAAACTTTACCTAAGATGAAGATAGCTTAAAGAGTGAACAAATTATTGATGTCTTCAGACACCAAACATTATTTATACTATTTGTATTCTAAGAGAAACTTGTAATATAAATAAATGAAAATTAATCATCATTTCAGTTGTCAGTTAAGTTAAAGTTCAAAGAGAATGTTAAGTATTTTACTGTTTAAAGATAGTCTACTCAATGGTATTGTGATTCAGTTAATGTTGTTGGAAGTAACAATTTATTTCAAAAATTGTATTTCACTTAATTCCCCATGATGTTGATTTTGAATTGGAAGGTCTTAATGGTCAGAGCTTCATTAAATCTCAGTGTTCTTTCATCTGTTGCCTTGAACAGAATATTGAAGTGCTCAAATTTTACATCATGGTCATATTCCATGGTATGTTGTACATGATATTCTACAATCCTTTCTGGAAGTATCTGGTAGTGGACTCAATCTAGTCTTTCAAACAGAGAGGGCTTTTACATCATGGTCATATTCCATGGTATGTTGTACATGATATTGTACAATCCTTTGCTGGAAGTATCTACTAGTGGACTCAATCTAGTCTTTCAAGCAGAGAGGACTTTTACATCATGGTCATATTCCATGGTATGTTGTACATGATATTGTACAATCCTTTGCTGGAAGTATCTACTAGTGGACTCAATCTAGTCTTTCAAGCAGAGAGGACTTTTACATCATGGTCATATTCCATATTACGTTGTACATGATATTCTACAATCCTTTTCTGGAAGTATCTGGTAGTGTACTCAATCATGTTAAACCTCAATAACACAAATTTACTATCTACACAAAAGAAATATGATATTTATCAAACATTTATCAATTGCTTGATATAAGTATT
>NW_013667096.1:222772-229806 GCF_000517525.1 Limulus polyphemus
TATATTTATTATTTTTATTATAATGACATGATGCACATGCACTCATGTTACCGTATTCAATTATTATACATTATATGTGTATATAGATTATTGCTATTTAGAAATAAGTTCTTAAACTTATTTTTCTTAAAAATAAAACTGTAAATAAAGAAGTAAAGCAAACAATTATCTCTTCTAGCTACCTTTGTACTTGGTTGCTGCTTGACGTAGGTTGCTAAGCCTATTAAAATTTTGCATGCAGAGGATATTAAACAAAATAATTCTTTTTAGGTTTTATATATACAGTTAAATAATCAAAAAACCATAGATTACTATACCAATACCATAGCATTCCACTATAATTTATCAAGCTTAATAACTAAGCTGTATTTGGGTCTCAAAAAAATATTAAATTTTGAGCAGACTTTCTTGGTTTGAAAGAATGAGTTAGTTTCCAAACATGTTAAAATGGCTGCGAAAGCCACTAGGGAGACATTCTGAGCTTCCTATTGGTTATTATGTTATTTATAGAAGTATGTGAATATAAGGGAGCATTTTCAAAAATTGAAAAAGACTATAGATTTAGTATTTTGACATCACAAATATCTAATTTGAACCAGTGCTGCATTCAACATACTACATGACACACAAAAATTTATGTTTAACTGTGTTTTTTATGTTTACTTTTAAATTAAGAAATTGAGTAGGGTATAATACTCAAATTTGAATTATAATCTACAGTTTGATACCAAACTTATTGATATAAATTCATAAAATAGTAGTTCAATAAAATTTTGGGTGCGAGTCAACAAACACTATGACATGGCCTTTTACTCGTGACCCATCTGGAAAGGGTTGATAGGAAAACAGTTTTTTACCACAACCCAAATAATGTTTGATAACTCATATCTAAAGTAACTACAAACTTTATATGCTTGGATAGTTATAACCTTGATAGTGTTATATTTAAAGAGTTCTGATAAAACATTTCATAGCTGTAAAAAGATCTGTATATTTCTGTTTATGAGCATAACTAACCAAAAACATTTAACATTTTGCTGAACTGTAGTGTCTGGAAAAGAGAACTTGAAATTATTCTTGAATTCAACAGAGAACCTAAAGTTAGGATGCTGTTGTGATATGACCTAAATGAAGAGTAAATGTATATAATAGTAACAAAACAAATTGCTATTGGTTAAGAATGTTTTGGAAGTAGGTATTACAGTTTTTCAGGATATGTGATCCACTTAAGTTGATTTACCAATTTAGTTTTAGTTGTCATAACTTTGTGTATTGTTGAATATGGCTATTGTACTTGTTTTCTTTAATTTTGTTTTGTATTTTCAGCTACATCGGATAGAGTACGTTCATTCCAAGCATCTAATTTATCGAGATGTGAAACCAGAAAACTTCCTAATAGGACGACAATCAACCAAAAAACAAAATGTCATCCATATAATAGACTTTGGTTTAGCCAAAGAATATATAGATCCAGAAACTAACAAACACATCCCATACAGGGAACACAAGAGCCTTACAGGAACAGCAAGATATATGAGTATTAACACTCATTTAGGAAAAGGTAGAGTTGGAGAAACAGTTTAGAAAACATTAGTGAAGTATCTTCAGTTAATTACGTTTTAACTACTATGGTGTTTTTTTGGGGGGATTTATAAATTACTTTTCTGTTACAATTAAGATTTTTTAAGGATACTTATTTTGGCTATAACTTGAACTTGTTTATGAATAAAGTACGAAGATCAGATGTCATTAAAGTTTGTTGTGAAAACATCTTTAAGATGTTTGATATATATACACATGTATTTTTAAATTAAAATTTTTTAACAAAATTTATAAAAATGTATGCTTTATAGGCATATAAATACCAATAAGATAATTTCTAAGTCAGAGCTGCTTTTATTATTTGATAAAGCTGCCATCATGAGTAATTTCATAAATATAGTAATAAGTGTTCAGATGAGCTAGTAGTTGTGATGTTTACTACAAATATTGAAACTGTATTGACAGATTTTCTAGTTATGCTTTGTTTTTCTGTGTACACATGTATTATGAAAATGTAACTGTCAATGACAGGAACGTAGACACCATATACTTGCTAGCTTAAACGTTTTTTCAGTAAACTTTGTTAACCATATTTTCATGGGCTTGGTCAAATTAATGACCCTGTACCTGTGAAGCTATTTATAATCCTGAATTTACTTTGTGTATGGAATTTGGCAAGCTTTTGGTAAGTATTGTACACAAAAAGCCCAATGTTTTATTTTTACTAAAGATATGTCTTTGAATTTCCAAAGCCTTTGCTGAGTCTGTTTGAGTGAAAAATGATTTTCATACTAAGAATAAAAATGCTTCTTCTTATCATATAGTTTTCATTTGCACAACCTATAGAACCTCCTAAAAGAATATCAGATGAATATCTGTAAAACTTTATATTTCATCTCTTATTTTCTCTACTCTAATAGCACTAACTGTAGTGAAATAATCAACATCTACTGAAATGGAAGGTTGACAAATATCATATAAAATTAAAGTACTGTTTTTGCCTCTGCAATGATTGCAGTATTAATCAGAAATATATGCATTAATTATTATTTTAATAATTTCAGTTATTAACTTTTTCACATTTGTTTCCTTTTAATTTTATGATTTTATTGCAATACTTTGTGCCCACAGGAGCAGTAATCCTCACAACATGAACAATAACTCACAGCAGAAACCCATTAGTTGTTTCCAGTAGAGCTAATATGTACAGCATGTGATACTGGGGTGTCATGTTACAACCATGTTTGAGCTCTTCAAATGTTAGACATTTCATTTTACTGAAGTTTTGTCAATCTAAGCTAAAAAGTTTATACTTTTTTGTATATATAACAATAAATAATGTATACATAAAAGCAAAGATTTGTAGTACCTACTGCATACTTGAGCTTGTTTCCACTCACATAAAAATCAAAATATTCTTCTGTAGGCCTTGATAAGTCTCACAAGTTAGAATTTCCAAAAAAGAATTAATGAAGCTTTTAAATGTTCATTTTATAACACACACAACATATTGAGCACTAGAATAGAATGCCCCAAAACAACTGTAATTTATGTGGCTTTCTAAGTAAGATATAGATAGGTTAAAAAAAGTCCTTTAGAACATTCAGAGCAGCAGAATATGAGAACCACAAACCAAGCAATACTGCTGACTAGAGGAGGTTTACAGTGAAAAAGCTAAATAATGACACGTAAGATTTATGCAGAGAATCAGCTTTTTCTGTTGGTTATAAATATGTTCATCAGCCACATAAATTGGATCAACAAACAAGCTCAAAAGGAAGAGATATTGGAGAGGGGCTTTTCTGGAAGGTTTGACAATTTATTGATATCTCAGCAAATGCAGAAGATACAAGGTTAAAATTTTAGGTGCTTATAATTATGTATAGTTTGTGTTTTTAACTGTTTGGAAACTGTAATAGCCTATTTTTAATGTCAGAAAATTCTGAAATGGAGAAATCAGAGATGGGTGTGCTATGTGGCACAAAAATATTTTAAATATTTGAATTTAAGAAGTTATAACTTAGGTAATATACAAATATTTATTATAATCTATGTTTTTGTGCCAAATGTATTAATTAAATGTTGTATTTAAAGTTATAAAATATCATTACATATGTAAAAGAGCAAGGCCCAGATATGAAGGGTTAACGTAGTTAGTTTTATAAAGTATCATATTTTATAGACAGCTGATGTAGTGCAAGTAATGTTATTTCAATCACAGCTATAATGTATTTCTGTGATAGACTTGTATTTAATATTACTATAGTGTTTTTTTTATTTTACTTCCATTATTATAAATAAGAAAATTGTATGAATGGATTGCTCTGAAGTGTACTGCTATATAAGTAGCCTGATATGTCAATACAAAAAAAATATTTTTGAATTAATGTAATTGTTTAGAAGTGCAATATGAGCAACTGCATAGTCGACTTTTGTTCACTTAAATGTTTTCAGAACAGAGTAGGCGAGATGATTTGGAAGCCTTAGGCCATATGTTTATGTACTTTCTTCGAGGAAGCTTACCTTGGCAAGGATTAAAGGCAGACACCCTTAAAGAAAGATACCAGAAAATAGGAGACACCAAAAGAGCCACGCTTGTTGAAGTCCTTTGTGAGGGTTACCCTGGTAAGAATAATGTGATAGTAATATATTTTTATTTTTTCAGTGTTAAGTGTTGCACAATTTGCCTACTAAAATATCAGGAAAAAGATTTGCCTTAAGTAATATTTTGGAAAATAAGTAAACCATTGTTCAATCATAAAATAGCTGTGAATTTGTAAGTATAAGAAAATGGTGTAGAAACTATCATAGAATATTTTAATATCTTTATCTGATAAAAAAAAGCAAAAAAAACCTTCGACGTGGATTCCTGTACGTGGTGAGGAGACCTCCCAGGGAATGTTCTATATTTTCAGTTACTTTCTCTGGGATCTAAATATCCACCCACATGTTTGCCGTGCATGGAGACCCGTGAAGGGGAGGAGAGGATCCTGGTGGTTGAGTGGTGTCTGAGTTACTGCAACACACCACTTTGGCCTTGGGGTGGCCCCCCCTAGGGTCAATCGGCTGGTCCACTGGGGCTAGGGTCAACTGAGTACCAGTGTTGGGCGTTCTCAACGGGTGTTGTGGACATTGTGTCTGATACTGGTGTTTGGGTATAGTGCTCATGAAACCCTGGCATTGCTGCAGTGTCCTTGTTTGACAGTGTAGTGTGTCCCCTCGTAGGACTCCATGGCGGGTGGGGTCAGTGGGCACTGAATCTCTCTCTTTAATTGTGGATCCCCCATTCCAAATAAAAAGAAGTTTTAAAAATCTGCTAATTGGTATACGACCATGCCTATAAGACTCTGAACAGCAGTCTCCATCACAAAGTACACCTGTACCTCGCTTTTTTGATCCTGCATTCACTGTCTGATAAATCTTTAGGGCAAATGTCTCCCTTTTTTATTCAGAAGGGCTTAGAGGGGCTTGCTGGCTCTCCAAAGTCAGTTAAGAAGCTTCGTTCTGGAAACATCGTAGTAGAAACTTCCACAGCTAGGCACGGTGAACTCCTCTTGAATTCAAAGGCCATTGGGGATATACCCATTGAGGTTACTCCCCACGCTTCCTTTAACTCCTCACGAGGAGTTATTGTTGAGAGGGATCTGAAGTCTATCCCCGAGTCGGAGATCCTTGCTGGTTTCTTCAGCCAAGGAGTTTCAGCAGTTCGAAGGATCTCCACTGGTCAAGATGGAATTATGGTGCTGACCTCAGTTTTGATTTTGATGTTTTCATCACCACGTCCACCTGCCGCCATTAAGGCAGGTTATTTGAACTGTAAGGTACGGCCCTATATTCCCAACCCTCTCCGATGTTTTCAGTGTCAGCAGTTTGGCCACTCAAAGACAACTTGTCATGATTCTGTGAAGTGTGCTCATTGTGGTGGCAAGGACTATGACTCCTACGAGTGCAAAAAGGACCCTCACTGTGTTAGTTGTAGTGGTTCCCACCCCTCTTACTTTAAGTCTTGCCCTAAGTGGGTGGAGGAGAAAGAGGTACAGCGTTTGAAGACTCTTAATAACATCTCTTATCTTGAGGCTCGGAAGCTTTTGTTCCCTACTACATCTCGGACATATGCCTCTGCACTACGCTCCACTGCTACAGTGGGAGTGCAGACGGACCTTTCCATTCCTCCATCTTAGTCTCTTTCACGCCATGTGCGGGGTTTTCTGCCCTCTATGGATAATAGAGTTGATAGATCTACATCTACTCCAATATCTGTCCCCACAGTTCCTTCCAGTGACTGCCTGGGTCAACCTCCTCGGGCACCAGCTTCTGGTGTCTGTGCAGGTCCTTCTTTGGCCCCTAAATGCGGGACGATTATTTGGTCACATCCTCAGTCATTGGATTCTCACTCTGATGACAGAGATCTGCCCACTCGATCAAGGGCAGGATCCATGGAGGTCGATCGTCCTCCCTCTAGTAAAGAAACATTGCGTGGTCATAAACGGATGGGTTCTCCACCCTGTTCTCCTAAACCTACATAAAAATGGCCACTTTGATACAGTGGAACTGTCGAGGTTTTCGTTCTATTCTCGATGACACTAAGGACTTGATTGACTCCTATCATCCCGCGTGTCTCTTTTTACAGGAAACATTTCTGAAACCTGCTGTTACAGTCACTTTTCAGCAGTTTTCTTTGTACTGGAATGACAGGTTGTGTGATGGGCGGGTACATGGAGGGGTGGCACTGCTGCTCGACCAGCATGTGCCCTCCTTACTTGTGTCCCTCGATACACCCTTGGAGGCCGTAGCCATACGTGTTTCCTTGGGTTGTGCCATCACTGTTTGTTCTCTCTACCTGTCTTCTGGGGAGACTTATGATCAATCGGACCTTGTTGCTCTCGTTGACCAGTTGCCACCTCCCTTTTTATTTTTGGGAGACTTAAATGGACACAACCCCTTCTGGGGTGGTGCTGATATTGATGAGAGAGAAAGGTTGTGATCCGAGAGCATGCGCTCTATGGAACGACCCCTCTTCAATACTGGAACATATACTTATTTTCATGCACCTACTCAGTCTTTTACAGCCATTGATCTCTCGATTTGCTCCCCTGCACTTTTCACTCGCTTTTCTTGGATGGTCGACAGCCATGGTCGTTTCCACCCAACCCGAGTGCCACGGTGGAAGCCGGACCGGGCTGACTGGCCATCTTTCACCTCTCTCTCTGAACTTGATCCTGCCTTAATCTGTCTGCCATCAATAGACGACTGTGTGGTGGCAGTAACTGACTGTATTGTCCAAGCAGCTGTTTATTCTATTCCTAAGACCTCGACACGTTTTCCACGGTATCCTCGTCCATGGTGGAGTCCTGCCTGTCAGGAGGCACGGAAGGCTCAAAAACGAGCCTGGGATACCTTCTGACAGTATCCCACTTTTTCTAACCTCATTGTTTATCAGTGGGCCCATGCTCATGCTCGGCAGGTTCGATGTCAAAGCCAAAATGAGTCTT
>NW_013667096.1:230785-244073 GCF_000517525.1 Limulus polyphemus
TCGATGACTTCCACAACTCGTGTCGGTCTATGAACATGAGGTTTATTGAGCAGCAGCTTCAGACTGCCCTCAATCGGTTGTTGACATGGACCACTGCAAATGGTTTTAAATTTTCGTTTTCCAAAACCGTTTGCATGCATTTTTGCCGCCGAAGGGGTCTCCACCCCGATCCCAAGCTCCATCTTGGCAATATAGTTATTCATGTGGTCCCTGAGGCAAAGTTCTTGGGGCTTATCTTTGACCGTAAGCTTAGCTTCATTCCACACACCAAGCAGCTACGTGTCAAGTGGGCAAGGGCTCTGAACATCCTCCGTGTCCTCTCTTCCAGCTCTTGGGGGAGCGGATTGATGTTCTATGCTCAGGATCTATCGTGCTCTGATTCGATTGAAACTTTCTTTACAATATGCTACTAAGCTTCGATCCTTACCATGGCAGCCCACCTTGGATTGTGTCTTTCTTCCTTGGTGGACAATGCTCTTTCAGAACAGATGGTCTGCTATTCCTCCGTTTGGCCTTCGTATCTGGGCGCTACTGGCTGAATTGGGTCTGGCATTGGATGACTTTGCTGTCCCCAATGATCAGCCCATTCCACCATGGCTTATTACTATCCCATCCTGTAACCTTTCTCTGAGTCATCTGGGGAAGGCGGATACTCCCGATTGGAAGTACCATCTTCTTTTTGCTGAACATCTTTCGAGCCATTCTTCTCTTCCTATTTACACGGATGGTTCGAAATCGGGTGACTCTGTAGGTTCTGCCATGGTGTGTTGTGGCTCGGTTGTTGCTCGCAGGATCCCCTCTACAGTTTCTGTGTTCACTGCTGAGTTGTTTGCTATTTCTCTTGCCCTGGATCATGTAGAAGCTATACAGTACAGTAATTGTACTATTTACACTGATTCTCTTAGCTCTCTTCTGGCCCTGGAATCGCTTAACATTAGTTCTCACCCTGTTCTCGTCGATATTCAACACCGATTGGCCCACTTTTCTCTATATTCTATTTCCATCCAGTTTTTCTGGATCCCTGGCCACGTCAGTATTCACGGGAACGAGCTCGCTGACACCGCAGCTAAGTCCGTCTGCTTTGGTGCCATCACAGCCATGCCTGTCCCATACATGGACTACGGTCCTGTCTTCAAGGCGCGGCTTCGTGCCAGTTGGCAGTCGACTTGGGGTGAGCAACGCCATAACAAGCTTTTCCAGATCAAACCTTCTGTTGGTCTTTGGCTGTCTTGCTTCTATAAAGATCGGAAGGAGGAAATAGTCCTGGCAAGACTATGCATTGGTCATAGTTTTTTACCCCATCGTTTTCTTTTATCGGGTATTGACCCACCGATGTGTAGCCATTGTGACATTCAAGTCACAATAGCCCACATTTTACTGTCGTACCGTCGTTACGACCGTGAGCGGCAGTACCATTTTAGACACATGTTTTCTAAAAGTTTACCCCTGATGCTGGACAGTGTCATTGGTAATGATGACACTGTCCGATTAGATTGTATTTTTCATTTTTTCACACTATAGGTCTTTTTAATTATATATAAATCTTTTATCGACATGTATTGGTTTTAAGTTGCTGTATTTTTACATTTTACTTTAATTTCATTGTTTTTACCAGTTGTTTGATGCAGATAGCCTCACTGCTTTGCGCCATAAAGCACCAAACAACTGATGTTCATAAAGAAAAATAAAATATAGAAATATAAAAGCACACTAGAAGGAGTACTTGTGCTAAACAATTTTAAACATATGATTCATGAATGTTTCAAATTATGTTAAATGTTATTAGAAATCCATATTTAGAGAAACTGTTACTCAAAATGGGGTGGGGGAGTTCCAACTAGATATATACTAGTACTGTTGATAAATGTATGTTACTTTCATTGTGTTTATACTTGTAACTAAATACTACTTGTAACTTTAGTAATAAAGTCAATTAGAAAGAATACAAAGCCATTGTTGTTGCAGTTGGATTTATTCCAATGATTTCAAAGCTTATATTTTTATTTCTCGTATTGTGAATGATATAGAAATAAAACCAATTAAAGACAAACATATATATAGTTTCATAATTAAAATGAAGTAATTTTAATTATATTTAAAAACAAATTATAAAGTCCACACTTAAATTCATATTTTAGCTTTCATACACAGGGTGCCTGTTTTTATTTATTTTTTAAGTCATTGCTTATACAATCGTATCATTTACATTTTCACTTATTTTTTATGTCAACAATATGAAAACATCTTTCTCACAAGTATTATAACTTCCAAACAATGAAAAAAAATCAACATTGTAATAAGTATATACTATAGGAGCTGCAGGTGTCCTGAGCAATACCAACTGTAAACAGTTCTTGTACTACTAGTCCTGATGAGATTGCAATGGCAAGATGTTGGCTGAACTAAAAAAGTTATTTTATTATTATCTGAAAAGTAGCTAATTTTTTCTAACTTTATTGCCAAAATGTCTAAATCCTTCCAGTATGCACTACAATTTTGAAAAACAACACTAACTTTGATGAAAACAAATCTCTGAAGTTTAGAGCACACACTTTGTATTCATATTGTTGTATTCATTTAGAAATGATCAGTTATTGGCTGAGGCTGTAACCGGATAGCTATAGACTCCAGCTGTTGCAGGAAAAAACAGAAAAAATAAAGCTTTTTATGGTAATTAATGGAATGATCAAATAAAAACACTGACATCTTATATTTCTTTTTCATACTATTGGTTGTTTTTTAATTAATTTCTGAAAAAATGGAGGGTGTTCAGATCTATGCCTACTTATACAACATTAAATAATATAGCTATTAATTTCTGAAAAAAATATATGGGTGTTTCCACAAGATCTAAAGCTGGTTATACAACATTAACTCTTTTTAGCTTGGGTTTGGTTCTGGGACTGACCTCAAAACCATTTTTTGCTTGTTATAGTTTTAATGCTCTAACTTTTAAATTAGTAAACATGCGTTAACGAAATTTGTCAGATTATCTGTAAATATTACAATGCTTTCATAAACAAAATTTCAAATTGTTTTTATTAAGTCTTAAGGTTTGTTAAGCAATGTTTTTTCTCATGCCTTTTTTTTTTCACATGTTACTTATCCAACATGCAAAGTAATCTTAATTTTAAGATTAAAAATACTTTTATGCATCAGAAAGTTTTCAAATTTCACATGCGAAATGTTTATAATGTCCAGATAGTTATCAAACGTTTCTTAAGAAAAAAACTATATTTTATCTGTTATTTTCAGTAACAAATCTCTATGCGGGTTTGGTCTATTTGATTGATTTCATAACCACGTTAAAAAATTAGGAAGTAAATATAACTTGTGCCTTTTTTCATTCTAGAATGACTACAAATTATAGCATGAAAACATAAATGTTTAGACTGAATAGCTTAAATCTCATAACATTATACATTTATATATATTTATTATTTTTATTATATTGACCTTTCAACTGTGCCTGGCTAACAATACAGAAGATACAGTGATGCAGCACACATGCTTTCATGTTACTGTATCCAATAATATAAAACTGACTTTTAGTCTTTACAAAGTGACATGTCTTGGCTGTGTTTTAGTAGACTAGTATTTTGTAAAATACAGTCACATTTCAATTATTATACATTATATATGTATATAGATTATTGCTATTTAGAAATAAGTTCTTAAACTTATTTTTCTTAAAAAATAGAACAGTAAATAAAGAAGTAAAGCAAACAAATATCTTTTCTAGTTACGACCTTTGTACTCAGTTGTTGCTTGACGTAGATTGCTAAGCCTTTTAAAATTTTGCACGTGGAAGATATGAAACAAAATAATTTTTTGATAGGTTTAATATATACAGTTGAATTACCAAAAGTGATAAATTACTATATAAATACCCTAGAATTCCACTATAGTTTATCAAGCTTAATAACTATGCTGTATTTGGGTCTAAAAAATATGAAATTTTGAGCAGACTAAAGATACAACCTACCTCCTTGAAATCATGGTTTGAAAGAACGAGTTGGTGTCCTAACACATGGAAATGGCTGTGAAAGCAACTAGGGTGACATTCTGAGCTTTTGATTGGTGGGCCACCATGTTTGATTCAGTACATGAGCCATATCTCAGCAAATAGAAAATATAGGGGTTATTATTTTATATTCTAGCTCGTCAGTATAGGTAATATGAGTTTCTATTTCATACAAAACTAGAGTTGGTATTTTCACATCACAAATATCTAATTTGAAACAATGCTGCATTCAACATACCACGTGACACACAAAAATTGATGTTTTTAATATTTACTTTTAAATTAAGAAATTAAATAATGGATTTTGAAATTTGAATTATAATCTACAATTTGATACCAAACTTACTTACATAGATTCATGAAATTGTAGTTCAATAAAATTTCGAATGCGATTCAACAAACACGATGATGTGGCTTTTGACCCGTGATCTGTCTGGAAAGGGTTAAAGAATACAATTATTAATTTCTGTCAAAAATGGGTGGGGGTCTGAGCTTGCTTTTATAATATTAAAGTACTTTGTTGCACAATTATTAATTAGGAACATAACACAGTGTAAAAAAAAAGTTAATTTACACTATCTTTAATATGCTAGTAGCTAGAGAGTTGGTGCTTCCAGCTAATTGCCCTTCCTCTAGTACACAGTTCAAAATTAGTGACAGTTGCAGATAGCCCTAGTAGCTTTGCAATAATGAAGAATGGATAGGTAAATTTAGTGGCAAGGGGAATCAAACAGACATAATGGCAGTATTTCAATTACTTGGATATTCAGAATAATTGTAAACCCTAATTTGATTAGTTGAATACTTTTGTGAAAGTGATTAATTCATTGTTGTTGGAATAATTGAAAACGGTAATAACCAGAAACACTAATTTCAATTAATTGATTATTTTTGTGACATTAATTGATTAATAAGTTAATTTATGGGACATTAATTGATATAATCACTGCTCATATTCTAAATATGATTAAATCAATTAATGTTGTATAAATATGTAACTAGCTCAATTTACTATTCCCATTGATTACTGTTTTTGATTATTCAAACTATCCAGTAATGGTTGGAGATGGCTTGAATGGGTAATGAAGAAAAACTTTAACACAGGTTTAACATAACAGCAAATGTACAACGTTTCGACAAGGTTTTGTCATCATCAGGTACCTGATTACGATTTTTGATTATTCTGACTAAAAAAGTCAGAATGGTCCAACTGTGGGCCTGCAGGCCTCATTTTGCCCATGAGATGATTTTTGTGGCCTGCAGGCCCCTTAATAACAATTGCAGAAAAAACAATTAATACTTTAAATAGCATTTCTTAATCATATGAATGTCTTTATAATAAGTCTTGTATAACTATTCTAAATTCTTGGAATAATTTATTGCTAGACTGTGCAAAACCTATTCTCCCTATGAGTTGCGAGGTTAGCCTAGTGCCGTAGTCTTTGCGTTTCACAGAGAAGTAATAATGTTTATTTTATATATTACTCATAGCATGTGAAACAAGTTGTGATTGGTTAAATTTGATTTTAGAACTCAAGCTGTGATTGTCTTGTGGTGGTGAATGTGATTCTGCCAAAAGTATTTCCACTTTTTGTCAGATAGATTAGTCTGTCTGTATCATGCAAGGGGTAGTGTGTTGTGTAAATCTGGTGTCATAGCACTTATTTTTATAGCTCTCAGTGGCAAAAACTATACTTAGTAACTTGTAAATTGGACCTCAAAATGAATGTCCACTAAAACAAAAGAAAGGATTTTGAGGAACAAAGGGCATTTAATTTGAATTGGAAGGGAAAATTTTTCTTTATTGGAAACAATGGAAAACTGCATTGTCTTGTATATTTTCAAACTATTGTTATACCAAAGGAGTACAAAATGAGACAACAATATGACACACAATTTAAAATAAAGTATGACCACTATGTAGGAGAATTGAAAGGTAGCATGAAAAACAAAAATGTGCTTTAACTAAGTATGCAGAACCTCAAACTGTAAGTCTTACTGAATCATACAAGGTCTCTGATGCTTGTGAAAAATAAAAATAATTTAGAGATGGGGTAGTTGTAAAATAGTGTGAAGTGAGAATGGCACATGCGTTTGGGGATGATAAAATGGCTAGAAATTTTGAAAGTGTGTCAAGAAGAATAAGTGAAATATATGAACATATTTTTTCCAAACTAAAATTTATCATTCAGGAATGTGAATACTATTCAGTAGCTTTGGATGAAGGCACATCAGTGACATCTCTTACACTATTGATAAAGATTTCTCAATACATGAAGAACACCTGAAGATGTAACCTTTGAATAACAGTACAAAAGGTTCAGACATTTATGCAGCACTTATCTCTGTTATTACTATAATATTATAGGTTTCATAAGAGCTCCTGCATTGTAACTGACCGTGCTAAAGGAATGATTGGCAATAAAATGGGGTTACTTGGTTTGGAGTGGTTACTATCACTATTCACTGCATTATACATCAGGAAGCACTATGTGGAAAGATTTTGAAGATGAGTGATGCAATGGGTAGGGTTGTCAACATAATAAACACTATAAGAGGTGGTAACAAATCCTAAAGATATGGGAAATTCATATATTTTTAAAAAAAAAGTGAATATAGAATTTAGTGATTTACTATTTCTCTCAAATACCTGATAATTAAGTGAAAAGAAATCCTGTCCTTCCTCCAGAATGAGCAAATTGGCAATACAAACAACTATTTTAATCAACTGCAAGACAAAGAATTCCTTCACTCCTTGGCATTCCTGACAGACATGATTGATCACTTGAATGTTCTAAACCTCAGATTCCAAGTAGTTAATAGCATGTCTCCCAGCTGATGGGACACATTGAAGCTTTGAAAGAAACATTTAACAACCCAGTGGAAATTACTGTTGAAGATCTGGAATTATGTGAGCTGCAATCTGCCCCTTTAAAAAAACAAAAAAAGAAACATGATAGTTTCTGAATGTTTGATTCTAGAGAGCATTTCCAAAAACTACAAAACTTTGCACTCAAAATGGGTTTGATATTTGGAAGCACATATATATATATATCTGTGAAAGAACTTTTTTTGTGATGAAGCAAGTGAAATCAAAGACATGGAATGTGATGGTTAATGACATACTCGACACATGCTTTCGACTCTCGACTTCAGCGTTGAAATTGATTTCGAATCAGTATTTAAACAAAAGCCTTGCCTCCATTGTTCTCATTAACAGTTAAGGATAAATAATATTTATATGTGTATATGAAAATGAAAATTAGTACCTCATTCTTTCTGGTTAATGGTCACATACATGGTCTCACTAACAGGAAAGACTAAAATCAGAATAAGACTTATTTAAATGTAAAATGAATAGGCAATGTAAACATTAAAGGACAACATTGTATCAAAGTTTTGTAATTATATAATCTTATTAAAAAATAGTATGTGTTGCCCATGAAAGAGTATTTTTCTGACTTGTAATCTTTAGAAGCTGGACTACCCTGATATAAGTAATTAAAATTTTGCTATTATTTGTTTGTTGTTAAATGCAAAGTTACATAATGGGCTGACTTTCTATGCTCTTCCTGCAATGGGCGTTGAAACCAAGTTTGTTTTTTAGCATTATAAGTTTTTCTTCCTTGGGAGAATAATCAG
Organism: Limulus polyphemus; assembly: GCF_000517525.1. Classification (NCBI taxonomy): domain Eukaryota; kingdom Metazoa; phylum Arthropoda; class Merostomata; order Xiphosura; family Limulidae; genus Limulus; species Limulus polyphemus. The sequence goes on from NW_013667096.1 coordinate 238,452, forward strand.
TTAGTTTAGAGAACTCAATTATTAATTGATTATTAAATTCCATTGATCATCTTGCTTTTGTCAGCATTTCAGTCAAATGACCTTCACTAAGAGCTGGTATATGTTATTTCTCTGTAAATTTGACTTGTCTACACAATTCTTATTTCTTACAATGGTTTTTAGACAATTCTTTTATATTTTGAAATCTTATCATACTGTAACAGTGTTTGTTTTCTGTGTTATATTGTTGAAGAAATCAATGTAAGTATTGATTGCATTTTGGATTTTTGAATAGTTATCGGTATAATGCTGAGTTATGGCTACCCATTCACTTTGTAAAAAAATTTTTTTTTAACAGAGGAACTGGCTACATATCTCAGATATGTTAGGCGACTAGATTTCTTTGAAACTCCTGATTATGACTACCTTAGAAAATTATTTCAAGACCTCTTTGAACGTAAAGGTTATATGGATGATGGAGAATTTGACTGGACAGGGAGACAGCTGGTATGTCAAACTACAAATATCATTTAAGACAGTAACCTGAGATGAAACAATATCAAACAATTTATGGTAAAAGCAAAAGAAACTAGTAAGTGTCAACAATTTCACAAAGAAAACAACTGAGTATTAAAAGTAAAAAGAAAAAACCTGCTAGCTTTTTAGAAAAAGTTGAGAGGGAAAAATTACTTAGAAAATATTATAATAAATTTAACATAGAAGGACCTCTCTTGGGTTATAAACACAATTCATTCATATATTTCAATATGAATTCCACAAATTAACAGAATGTTTTTTAAATATATATTTTTTATATTACTGGGATATTAGTGAAAGCAATTCAGTATTACCTTAAAATATCTAATGCTTATAGCAAAAGCAAATGTTTATATAATTATTTCAATGAGCAAACAATACTTTCTGCTATTAATTATTGATTAAGTAAAAAGTGTGGCAATAAAGTAATACATTTCAATATTTTAATGATAGTTACATAACCATGATGCTTAGCTTAAGGAGCATAGGAAGTTGTTTATAAAAATAAGCCATTATTAACAAATATCATTCTGTTCATAGCCCTAAGAAAACCTGTAAAATTTGATATAATAATGTACACAACTTGAATAAATTGAAAATTGTACCTGCCACAATGTTACGTTTTCATTAAAAATGTTATCATAATATAAAAATGCATAAACATTGATTATATAATTACAAAGCTCTTGTAGAGTTCTCTCAACCTTAAGGTTATGGGGTTGAACCCATTTGGCTACTTCTTAAAAATACACAGAATAACTCTGAGCTTTCTTAACATATCTTCACAATAATGGGTAAGATTTTCTTAAAGATTCTGTACAAAAAGAAAGATTATTTTAATTAAGTATTTTAACTAAAGATTTGTTAATTTTGTATTGTATTTATTTGCACTCAGACTCTGAATATTTTGAGTATCAAACTAACATATTTATAGGTGAGAAACAACACTAAAGTGCTAGCGAAGGCAAAAGTAGCAGCAATGCTAAAAGCAGTTTGACAAGTTCTCCATGGAATTCTTCACGCCAATTTCAAAATAACTATTGGGAGATTGTATTTTAAAATGTGGTCATTCTGTTGGTTATAAGCATCTAATTCAATTAAGTATAATTGGCTGAGAAATTGCAAGTGTAGAAAGTGGTCATGATATCTGTCAAGAGTTCCAATAAATTTATTTTATTTTCTCCAAATGTGCCCTAAGAAGAATGTATAAACAGAGCAATTAACCTAAATTTTATCGATACATGGAAGGTTAGCATATGTCAAGAAGTATTCAAGTTACAAAGTCCAGAAATTAAGTTGTGTGAACATTTGTGTCAAATTTAATAATTTTTCATTAAGGTTTCTTTTGAAATAAAGGAATTAAAAGTTAGCTAGTATAAAACTTTGAACTATAAATGTAAATTTTAATGCTAATTTCATTGTCATACCTTGGTCGTAAGATTGCTTGACTGAAGTTTGAATGTAACAAAGTAAAATCTTGTGACATGAGCAGAACAGGATGCCCATAACCATAGGGTTAATGTATTACGTGATTTCTGTAACAGATACTTTTATCTCCAGTTTTTTTAATAAATTTGTATGATCAAAATTCAAAATTTCTAATGTTTTTTAAATACATACTACATATATAACTTGCCAGATGTTTTTGATGATGAAATTAAAAGCCTTGTATATAGTATAAGTTCCATAAATTTTAGCGTTATAAATCAATATTAGTAAATATTAATGAAATTAGAAAACTGTAGAAAATCTCTATATGAGTTGTGATTCTTATATATTGTTTTAGTTCAAAACTGTTTTTATACTTTAAGTTATTTTGTCATACTGGTATCTCTGAAAGTAAATTCATTTGAAAGGTTGACACATGAAGTTGCTGATTAAAGTAGTATCTACATGTACACTATATTTTTATTTAGCTTTGTGTTCATTAAGAATGTTTTATTAACCTTAACTATTACTTTAGGACTGAAGTATGCTTTCAAAATTGTGAAGAAAGAAAAAATATACTAAAGAAATTGAATATAAAAAATATTTCTAATTTATTATTTAACTTGATAAAAAAGTTTCAACTTGACTCCACACCATGAACTCGTAGTGATGAATATTTTGAAGTGGTTGTGTACAGTATATCCAACATTTATAAGACCCTGTGAATATGTTAAATGTGTGAGATGTTCTGTTTTTAAGTGGTACTTTTTCTAAAATCAAAAAGTATTATCTCAGCATATTTTCCAGCAGTAATGTTTATTTTGTTCCTGTCTTGTGTATAAGCCATTAAACTTTCTTCTGCTGCATAAGTTAAGAAATCCATTACAAGTTGATTTTTTAGACTAGTCAAACTGTATAAAAGTTTGTATGTGTATTAGATATATATAAAACATTTAGAATGTTAGCCAGAACATCCATTACAACAAATCTGTCTTCTTATTGACTAATACATCATTGTACATCTAGATGCAGAGGTTATTATAGTAGCTAATATTATAATTTTTTGTATTTTTTTGGTGAATAATGTAGAGGTAACTTTTTATATATATTTAAAAAAGTAGCATAGCCACTATAATAGGAGATGCAAGGCACATAATAAAGTATAATGTTCATTTGCAAGCTTAAGTTTGGTTATTCAAAACACAAAACTTGAAGGTTCAAATTTCTACCTTTTATTATAAACTTTTACCATAGTTAAATATATACTTTTTTACGGGCATAGGTTTGTCCTGTGGTAGAGTTCTGGATTTTGGAACTAGCAAGCTGGGTTGGAATTTAGGAAATATCACAAAATATTTCCTGCATTAAAATGTGAGTCCATTATAAGATTGATAGCCAGTCCTTTAGCATGGGTGGTAGGGTGCTGTCTTCCTTCTTGTTAATAGTTCCAAATTAGGGACAGCAGCAGATAGCCTTAGTAGCTTTGCTGTATATTCAAATACCTCTTTATTCATTCTTCAGTACAATATACAAGTATATTTCCTTATCATATTCATCATCAGTAGGACAAGATTTATTGGCCTTTGTTTTGTTTTTTCAAATTAACACATATTTTTGAGGCCTGTACATAATGCATGTTGCACCTGTAACATTAATAAACATTTGTGGAATGTATGATTACAGCAAATACTTTGCAGAATTTATTGTAAGTTTGCTCCATTAATCTGGTGACCTTCCCAATCTCTCAGTATTTTTCATTGTAAATATACCATAATTAGAAATTTAAAAAAAACGTTTATTTGAATAGTGTCCTAAAAATTTAAATATCTCTTTTTTTAGAATGTATGTTTTATTCTCAATTTATTATAGGCCGTGTCCAGACCAGTATAGCAAATTTTTCCTTTTCAATCCTGAGCAGGAAAGCAAGACATAATTGTGATCCTTTTCATTAATGTCTCGTCAAGCATCCTTTAGTTGTATTTTGTAATGTTGCTGGATGTTCACTTACAAGACAGTAAAAGAATTAGCAACAATAAACTATAATGTACAAATTTTTTTAATAATCAAAGGGTCTTACTTTATGGGAAATTGAATTTAAAACCATATGAACTAAATGGTATAATATTCGAGTGAGGTTGAACTCTGCCTTTGATAATTATTAGAACAAACATTGGATAAACAAATTGTAATAAAAACTCCTTAATTGGAACATTTCTGTGTAAATAAAAAACTACTAGTATTCTATTCAAAATTGGATAAAATTTCTATTTCAAAGTCTTTGTTATGTAAGTAATGACAATCAATTAAGAAGTACAATGAAAAAATCCTGTGCTCATTTCATTTTCAGTTTTCATGAATTACTAAAGCAAAATATAATGTTGTAAGCTAATGATATCAGATAAAAAATTAAAGAAGTATCTGGTGTTTGTTTTACTGTGACTGTTTGAATACTTTTGAAAAACTGAAATATTAAAATTGTTTGCTGAGTAATTGTCACTACGATTGGTTCATGACACTATTCCAAATCAAATGGCTTCATATATATCTCAATTTGTTTTGTGTGTACCATATTTTGGGGAATATATGACACACCCTTATTTTGAAGACAAAGTTTTGGGGGGAAAAAGCTACAGTCACATTTGAAAGATTTGTATTGAACAAAAATTCAATTTGATACTTTAAAAATTAGTATATATTGTTCTAAACACAAAAGAGCTCAAAAAATCAAAGTAAGAAAATACGGTAAATCAAAAAAAGGTTTACTGTTATATAGTTTGGTTCAAAACCTACAAAATCTTCATATTTTTCACTGTCGCTTGGAAAGGAATCATTAGATCCAATATTATGGTCAAGGAGAATGTCATCCTTGGTCCCATCCATTGTGTTACTGATACCACATTTCTTAAATGACTTAATCACTATATCACTTCTTACTTTTTCCCACGAATTCTTCACCCACATGCAGACCTAGGCCTTTGCATTTCATGAACCGATAACACCACGATGTATGACCAGTAAAATCTTCTAAACTATTATCACATGCAATCCTCTTTGCTTTAAAAATGATCATATTTGTAGAAACGGATAGTCCTTGCCTTCTCTGATCCACAACCCATTCGTACAGTTTATTTTCGAGATCTTGCCATTTTGTTTTTTTCCTCAGAAATTGCATTTATCACTTTTAATCATTTTCAATTCTTCTTCTTGTTTGTGCCAGCAATGAATCATTTTTTCTGTTGGTGGAGGACCAAAATATCTTTCGGCAGCTCTGTTTCCATGCTTTTTTGCATAATTAATCACACTTAATTTAAATTTAGCTGTGTATGACAGTCTCTTTTCTTTAGACATCGTAAGGGGTAAAAAAATAGAACGAAAAATGAAGAAACAACTATTTTGCTCTCAAGACCTAAGATTCGGTACTTCAGCTTTGGTGACGCATCCAACTTGACAGTAAGCACATGCCAGACTGCCAAGTATCAAATGAAAATTGAAATACCGATTAGGCGATTACCGACACTAATTGCATTAAGCACTCTGATTGGTCAAGTGCATTGCACATTTGAATCCAAGGCAAGCACTCAAAAACGATTTTTTATTTGTTAAAGTTAGGCCTGTAATGGCCTTATTCTGCTCCACATTAAACAGGGATTGTCGTGTATTTACAAGCTTTTTCACTCT
>NW_013667096.1:244571-249058 GCF_000517525.1 Limulus polyphemus
ATGGTTTGTATATATCGTGTATATACATATATGTTATTCATACATTCGGTGTATAGGACGCAAACAGATTTTGACAACAAATTTTGGGGTAAAAAAGTGCGTCTTATACACCAAAAAATACGTTATGTCACAGTATGATTAAACCACTTTGTACATGATTTATAATCTTACAAGTTTGATCTCAACGTTCCAACTACAATAGCTTAACAACTGCAGTTAGTTTATTAAGTGATTCTGAAGAGAGGTATAATGGAATTTGTCATAATAAGTTGTGAGATCAGTGAAATCTTATAAAAAATAATGAAAAACAGAGTTACCTATACTTAGAGAGCAGTGTCATTCATCATTAAAAACAGTCTCCTACATGAGTAGAAGGAATGTACACTCAACAGAAGTTATGTTAGTACAATGTTATTTGATAGCTCTTGTTTTCTCATACTCTGTATGTACATATGATGATGATAATTTTCAATGTCCAACAGGTTTGATGGAGGGTACAATTAGAACATGTGGCTCAATTCCATTTTCGTTTTATTTAATATATTATTAAATGTCAGTGCTCCATTAAACAGTAGTATATTTTTGTTTGGGTAACCTATTCATAACAACTTTGATGTCAGTTAATTCCACAAAAATAATGTTCTAATTGTTATAATAGTAACTAAAACCTATAAGGCATATTATTGATTAAGAATGAAAAGTAAAAAACATGATTTAAACAGGTTTATCCAAATTTTGGGTTCTCACAAGATCCCAGACTTAATAGCATTTACTTTTGCAAATTAGAAATGTTTGTCTTGTACGAATGTTTCATTTCTAATTCTTTGGTATTTTAACAGTCGACTCCAGTGGGTTCTCTTCAGACAGGACATGAAGTAATAGTTTCACCTAACAGAGAAAGACATGTCACGTCAAATACAAGGGTAATTCTTATTTTAAAAAACATTATTTTTCTAGTTGGTGTTATGAGTAATAATTGTGCCTTAGTCTAGTTTGAGATTAAAATGTTACTTGTGTGTATATTTTACATATTGAGCACAGGTTGCAGGTAGTGTTCAGCTTTAATTTAAAGTATACCTTATTAAAAATAAAAACAAATTTCCATAAATATTGTGTATCTCATACTGTTCCATATGGCCCTCATTTTAAAAGAAATCTTACTTGCACAGAAAATCCTATTTAACACAGAAAAATCAGTAAAATATGGATAACAATGACTGTCAAAACACTAAAGATTCTATACAATAGGACTTGTATAAGTTACTACTGGAACACAGCATCTGTATAAAGCATTGCTGCATTTATTAAATGGAACCTTTGCAGTTACTGAAATGCACCACCTGTTAAAATAGTACAGTTACTTGAAAATAGAATCTGTTTATCTTATGGAAATGAACTTGGTCAATTTAACCAATCTTGCAACAAACATACTATAACTCTGTGAAGTGTCATTACAAAATTTGGAAATCTTTTAGTAAACATTATAAGTCTGTTATGTTAAAAAAAACAAACAATTTTTTTTAATAAAGTATTTCTACTAAAGATTTGTTTGTGAGGGTAAGAAACCTTTACTGAGTGAGTATGTGTGAAAGATGAATTACATGATAAGAATAGAAATAGCTTTTTTGATCTTACAGTTTTCATGTTTCATTTTTATAACTATAGAACCTTCTAAGTGAAATCCAAAGTTTTTTTTTGGTAGTCTTTATATTTTTTTTATCTTGTATTTTCTCTACTGTATAATGCTATCTGTAGTGAAATCATTAATGTACAGAGATGGCAAAAACTTCAAAAATCTGAAATAAAATACCCCTTTTTTTGTTTCTAGAATAACTGATTGAGACAGACAGTTACAATTATTTTTCCTAATAGCCTCAGATTTCTGAATTTTCACTCGTGCTTGATTTTAATTTTACTATTTTACAATGCCCTTTAGACCTATTCTAAACCTGTGATAGACAATTAACTATAGCAGGAGAACCTAACGTAAACAACTGATTGAGTTACAGCTACATGATGATGCAGTTAGCTTGAACTGTTCATTTGAATTTCATTTATTTTATTTTCATTAAAACAGTAATAAAAAAGTATACATTAAAAAGCAAGATATTCTGGATTTACATTAAAGTTGAAATCCATTTCAGTAATTTGTATTCAAGAGTGTATTCCATAGCACAAGTTCTTTCATACTATGCTGTTTCTCCTTAAAATCCTTAATGTTCCTTTCAATTATGCATTTCAGAACAAAAAATATGCATTAGGCACCAGAGTAGAATATCCCAAAACTACTATTTAATCCTTTCACATTGGGCTCATGTAATTTGCAGAAAATGTGTCCTGAATTTCACTTGTGCAATAATACATATGGTGACTCTGTGATTTCTTAATGTAACCTCTCAAAAACTGGTAAGATTTTGTTAAAGATCATAAGTATCTTGTACAGAAAAAATGAAATTATTTTAATTAAGTGTTTTTACTAAAAATATGTTATTTATCTATTGTTGTCACTTGCACTGAAACTTATAAATCAAATGCAAGGTGATTTTCATTTTAAGTATAAAAATACTTTTCTTCATCTTATATTTGTCATATTTCATTATCATCAACATACAGTGCAATGAAATGATTAAAATCGGGAAATAGAAAAAAAACATACCTTTTAATTTTTTGTAGAATATCTTTAAAATATTTTTCTTTTGTTAACTTCATAATTTTCAGTATTTTTCTTTTCACATATGGTTAATTTTTACCTTTACTATTTATTATTCATCATAACACAAGTCAACTGTGCCCTTGTGACATATTAGTGTCTCTGGGAGACATGCACAACCCTTTAGCAAAATTTTCGTTCAGCAAGTAATATTGTAAGCCTTGAGAACTGATGCAAAGTATGATGTATATCTAAAAAATGTTTAAAACTTTCAGTTATGCATTTTAAAACTGAACTAATACGTAATTAACTAAAATATAAAAGTAAGACCTAAATACAATTTAAACTGTATCTCTAACTATAACATATTTAGGTAAGAAACAACTGTAAATGCTATAAACAATCAAGCAACCATCAATACTACAGTCAGTTACATGTACTCTGTAATGACAACTATGTGCCAATTTCAAAATAACTGTTGTTAGATTATAGTGTAAAATGAGCTTTTTCTAATGACTATATACATACATATGTAACCTCCGAATGTAGGTTATAAAACTCAAATCTGTTGAAGGTGAGTGTGGCACCTGTCAGAGGTTGACAAAATTTATTACTTGTTTCAACTGCACTCATTCAGAGAACTTTGAAATGTATGAATCAAAAGGTTATGTAAGCAACTTGATGTCTAGACATACCTATACTCATCTACCATTGTATTATTGAAGATACAGAGAGCCAAAGTAGAGTATTTTCATAGCTCGTTGGTCACATGACAATACCTCTGAAGTTTTAAGTGTTTTTTTAAAGGTTTCTTTTGAAATAAAAAATTAAAACTTAGATAACATAAAACTTTGAATCATAGCATACATTATAATATTAATTTCTTTCATATACGTTGATTGTAAAGGTGTTTAATTAAATTTTGGATGTAACACAGTGACTTCTGCGGAAGAGTGTTTAAAGGGGTACATGTTGTGAAAGGGTTAATTGGATCTCTGACTAAGCTATAAATAGTTAAAATTCTTTTAGTTTCTCAAAGTTAAATACCACAATTGTAAACAATGAAATTGAAGCTAAATGGCATCAAAAAAAAAGCTGCCCTTCCTGTTGGTAACAAATATACCATTAGATATGTCAGAAAAATGTCATATGTGTCATATGGGTTTGACATTTTTTTTATATTTCAGTAAGGAAAGTAGGCTGAGGATTTTGAATTTATATTTTGGTTTTTCAATGTCTATAATATGCGTTTCTAATTAGTAGGGTACAGAAAATTAAGAGTAAAAAGAAAATCTAAAATTGGCAATTTGTAGTGCAAATATGTCATGTGACAAAGAAGTGAAGAGTGAGAATTCATTTAACTTTTTTGAAATGGGATGGGTCAATTCAACCTAGTCACATGACCTTCTGTACTCGTTTAAAGTTGACATCAATTTAATACTTATAACTCTCTATATATTGGGTATATCTTCATGAAACTTGGCAGTCTTTCAGTTAATATTACAGTCTTTCACATACAAAAAGCCGTATTTCTTAGTGAAGTACTTTAATGAAATAAAATAAAGTTTTGTCCATGAATATATTGAGCATTTGTTTTGAATAGTCCATGTGCAAAGTAATTTTCACGTTAAAATTAAAATTCTTTTTGTCATCTCAAATTTCTTTTCTGTAATCCCTAAAACCTCCTAAATGCATTTCAAACGTTTTTTTTCACTAAATCCTCATAGTTTATATGTTATATCTACCCTAATCTCAAAACTGGATCGGTCAATTCAACTGATCTCATAATCACCAAAAAAAAATTGACATAAACCTAAATTAACCATCTTTTCTTTCT
>NW_013667096.1:249433-251901 GCF_000517525.1 Limulus polyphemus
AAAGAATATAGACTAATAACATGCAAAAAGTAGACAAATTCACTTACTTCTAAAATTTTCCTGGCTTTCTAACTATGCGACAAGAGCCATAAGAAATTCATCCAAGCTAGTCATTAACTTTCCACGGGAACGATGTTGCTATTGAGAGTGACATTGATGGTTATCTATTCAGAACACAATGTTATACAATATGCTATTTGATAGATGAAAGCCTTGACCTTCTATTGGTTATAAATAATATACAATGAAACGTAAGAGAGAACTATCAACCACTTGTGAAAGAGAGGATGTGGCAGGAGGGGTCTGATTTTCTCTTTGATAGCTTTGTAACAAAACAAAATTGAAGGCAATAATAATTATGGTCTTTTTGAGCAATAACTATTTTATAGAGAGCATTTTAGTTTAATTTCATACATTTTCGAAGGGTGATGGATGAAATAGGGATGATGACATGCTAAGCCAAAATTTGTTGTGTGTGTTACACTAGTGGAAATTCAGGATTTTTTTATATATTTCCTTTTATAATTAAGAACTTAAAACTTGTATACTATTAAAATATGGATTATTAGCTAAGATTTTATGCTATTCTAATTGGTATAACATAAACAAAAAGTAGTTTAATAACATTTTGAATGTAAGACACTAAAACCTTGGCACAGTAAAGGGTACCCATGCCGATAGGGTTAACTATTTTCATTTGAAATGAAGAAATTAAGACTTTGATAGTATAAATACTGGAATTATAACCTACATTTTTATGCCAAGCTTACTGGCATACACTGTTAATAAAGCTGTTTTATTAAATATTGAATGTAGCTCTTTGTAAAATGGTTGTGGCATGAACATTTTTTACATTTACTGGCATGGAGTTAAACCCTACAGTTATTAAAAAATAGAACCTGAATAGCTAATAGGATACACTATTTGTTGTGTGAGACTCATAATGTAGGTAAATTAATATGTAGAGTTATACACTGATATTTCTCTACATTAAAATTCTTTTATTTGCGAGCTTTTGGCCCTCGTACTGGTGCTTTCATTAATGTTGCCCAATGAAGGTTCCAGTAAGAGGTCCAAAGGTTCACAAATAAAAGTATTTTAATGCAGAGAAAACTCCATGTATAATTCTACATTATACACCATTTGTAAAAATACTACAGTTACTAAAAAATATTGCATTTATAATTAGTGAGGTACAACATCAATTAAAATATTGATGTTGCAAAAAAATGATATTTGTGAAGTTGTTGTAATATTCTTTCTATTAAACACTGTATCTGTTAGGAAATATCTTTTGAGCCATTACCTTAATAAGGATGTAGGACCTCTATAGTTATTAGAATATACCATCTGTTAACTCTCTCACCACAGGATTGGTCAGTTTGTCTGAGTTCAGGACCCAAAAAATACCATACTATAACTTCCAATATGTTTTGTGTATCTTCACAAAATTTTGCAAGTTTTCAATAAACATTATAAGTCTTTTGTAAATAAAAAAGTCAGAATTTCTAATTAAGCATTTTAACAAAAATTTCTCCAAAGTGTGGCTCCTTCGAGTGATTTTTGTGTTAAGATTAACCGTATGACTACTGGGACATATACAATTTGTGGGACCTAATGTTGCTACCATTATATTTAACTCAAAAAAACAAAACTAGTGGATGAAATTGTTTGAAATATGACAAGAACCTTCCTAAAAGTATGTAGTTTCAAAAAAAATAAAATATTTAATTTTGTTTTTTCTACTATTTCTAATTAAAAATTCGTTATTTAACTTTTTCAGCATGGAATTGATCACTGGTACCAACTTTGTAACTATTTTGTGCTTGTTATAGTTTTCATGCTATAACTTTTAAATTAGTAAGCGAATGTTAACGAAAATTTGGCAGATTTTCCGTAAACATTAGAATGCTTTCATATGCAAAATACCAAATTATTTTTATTAAGTCCTAAGGTTTATAAAGCAATGTTTTCTCATGTCTTTTTTTCTTTTTGCATGTTGCCTATCTATCTTGCAAAGTAATATTCATTTTAAGATAAAAAATACTTTTATGGATCCGAAAATTTTAGAAATTTAACATGCCAATTCTTTATAATGTCCAGATAGTTATCAAACATTTCTTAAGAAAAAACTATATTTTATATGTTATTTTCTGTAATTAATCTCTGTACGGGTTCAGTGGATTTGAGCGATCTCGCAACCACCATAAAAAAATTAGGAAATATATATAAATTATGCCTCTTTCATTCTAGAATGAATAGATTATAACACAAAAACATAAATGTTTAGACTAAATCGCTTAAATCTCATAACATTATACATTTATATATACATATATTTATTATTTTGTTATATTGACCTTTCATCCATGCCTGGCTAACAATACAGAAGTTACAATGATGGGGCGCTTGTGCACTTATGTTACTGTATCAAATAACATAAAGGTGACTTTTGGTCGGTACAAAGT
>NW_013667096.1:252445-259090 GCF_000517525.1 Limulus polyphemus
TTATCTCATTTAGTTATGACCTTTGTACTCAGTTGCTGCCTGACGTAGGTTGCTAAGCCTTTAAAAAATTGCACATGTGGGACATGAAACAAAATATATTTTTTTAGGTTTTATATATACATTTGAATAACTTAAAATCATAAATTACTACATTAATACCAAAGAATTCCACTATAATTTATCTAGCTTAGTAACTAAGATGTATTTTGGTCTAAAAAGATATCAAATTTCGAGCAGACTAAAGACACTCCCTACCTCGTTGAAATATTGGTTGAAAAGAAAGAAATGGCACCCAAGCCCATTAAAATGGCTGATAAAGCCACTAGGGGGACATTCTGAGCTTTTGATTGGTTATTCATGTCGTATATAAAAATAAGTGTATATAAGGGAGCATTTCCAAAAATGGAAAGAAGTGGGCGGTGTGCCACTTGATTTATTGCATGAGCACTATCTTAGCAAATTGAAAAGATATACTCTTTTTTTATATATTCTCACTTGTCAATATCGGTAATTTGAGTTTTTAATTCATTCGAAACCATAGACTCAGTAGACTTCATAAACATCTAATTTGAACCAGTACTGCATTCAACATACCATGTGACACACAAAAATCGATGTTTATCTGTGTTTTTAATATTTGCTTTTAAATTAAGAAATTGAGTAATATATAGTACTAAAATTTGAATTATTATCTACAGTTTTATACCAAACTTATTGACATAAATTCATGAAATAGTTGTTCAATAAAATTTTTAATGTGAGTCAAAAAACAACATGACATAGCCTTTCACCCGTGACCCATCTCGAAAGAATTAATGTAGTTACTTGCAGCTGTACTTTGAATAATTCACCTACAAGGTGATTTTTTATTGTGAATATAAAAGTACTATTTTTTATCTTACAGTTTTCACATTTCAGTTGAATAATCTCTAGAACCTCCTAATTGAATATCAAAATTTTTTTAAGGTAAATGTTTATGTTTTATTTTCTATTTTTCTACCATATAATTAACTCTAGGTATTATTTTCAACATATATATTGCACTGAAATGTTTAAAATTAAGAAATTTAACCTTTTGCTGTGGGCAGGTCAGAGAGTGCATGTCATTATAATATGAATTCATTCTAGAAAGAAAAAAAGGGTAATTTAGATTTGTTTTTGGTGATTATGAGGTTGATCAAAGACCAACTTTGTATAGAAGTAGGGTAGTGAAAATAACATAAAATATAAAGTTTTACTGAAAACAAGCATTTGAAATGTATTTAGGAGGTTTTAGAGAATACACAAATCAAATACGAGATTTTTGAGATGACAAAAAGTATTTTTAATCTACATGAAAATCACTTTGCACATGGGCTATTCAGAATAAATACTCCATATATTCACAGACAAATCTTTTTTTAGTTTATTTAAAGTACTTCACAAAAAATCTTATGTTTTGTATGTGAAAGACTTATAATGTTTATTGAACGTCTCCCATACTATATTAAAAGTTAGTTGTATGAAAACTATAAAGACTTTAAATGAGTACAAAGAGGTTGCGTGGTCGGTCAATTTGACTTAGCCTGTGTTGAGAAAGTTATGAATTTTAAAACAAATAATACATAACTAAAATTTAAAAGTAAAAACCTAAAACAATTTAACTCTTTCTCTCTCTAATTATAACATATTTAGGGAAGAAACAACTGAAATGCTAGTGTGAACAAAGCAGCTAATAATAGTACGAGCAGTTACATCTACCCAAGGACAGCAACTTGGCACCAATTTCAAAATAACTGGTGTTGGATTATAGTGTAAAATGAGCAGCTCTTCCTAAAGACTATAAACACATACATGGTGAAAGTACATGTAACTTGTAAAGCTCAAAGTGAAGGTGGATGTGGCACCTGGAAGGAGTTGACAAAATTCCTTGTTTCAACTGCATTTAGTGAAAGTACTTTGAAGCATACATGTCAGAAGGACAAGTAAACTACATTCTTGTCTAGACTTATTTGTACATGACTTCCCCCTCATGCTTCAAATTTCATTAAAATGCATTGGTAGTAAAGTGGTTTAATTAAATTTTGAACATAACTCAGTAACATGTGCAGAAAGGGTTTTAAATATGGTGTCATTGTTATAGAGTTAATGTCATGAACATGCTTTTATAAAATGTTTATTTTGACTCTCGTGACCATATTTGGTGTGAAATTCTTGCAATTGTACTTTTGACTGTTTCCTATATTTTCTAAAATCAAAAGACATTTAATGTCATTTACTGCTGTGTCCTAGTTAAAACTGTCAGTGATAATCACATTATGTTGTAAAATATATATAAAATAATAGGTGGACAGATGGTCATAATAAGTGTAGTATAGATAACAAAATGAATGTAGAAAGCAAGAGTGTATGTGAGAAAATAAGACAAGTTATTAAATATAATGAAAGATTAAGAATTAAAAGCTAAAAAAAGAGGTTAAGGAATAAACAGTTTTATTCTTCCTGAATTATGAAACTATTCAATTATTGTACAAACCAAGTAAAACAGAAGCCTTCTGATTTTATTATCTATTAATAATAAAGTGTAGGACTATTATATTATACATTTTTTAACATGTAATGCATTCTTCAGGTAAATTACTTGAGAGATTGTGAGAGTGTATTAATGTCTTGATTATTCTAAACAAAACAACTGTGTAACTTAGGTGTTAAGTTGTAGAAACTCTTACTATTGTTGAATAACATTTCTAGGTAGCAAGGTCACTTACAAGTATATAAGAAATATTCTTACCATAAAATATTGTTTGTAAGTTAACACATAAAACCTAAGATGTTTTTATGAAAGATTCGACTCCATTTGCAGTAAGCTGAAATAATTATATTTATTACACAATGTTTGTATAGGGAAACCAACAAAGAACAGCAATGTGGAATGAACAACCTAGGCAATTGATACCAAACCTGTTGGGAGGTAACCTTACACCTGCTGACCGCCATGGTTCAGTCCAAGTTGTGAGCTCAACTAATGGTGAACTAGCAAATGATGATCCAACCACTGGTCATTCAAACACACTAATTACTACTCCAGCTGAAGTGGAAGTAGTATCAGAAACAAAGTAAGTAGAAATGTATTAAAACTGCTAATAACTGTTTTGGATGAAAGGAGGTAATCTTTAGAATCCAATTAAGTAGAAATATGTTTTAAATGCTAATAGCTGCTTTTGCTGAAATAGAAGTACTTTTGAAAGTAGTTAGAATTCTATTAACAGTCTTTTAATAGCTGTTGCAGATGAAGTGAAGGTAGGTTGTCCCAGAATCTAGTTAGCCTTTTCCAGAATGGAAGGGTTAACTGGCTACAAAACACTACCAAAATTGATGAAGATTTATCAGTGACCTAGGACTTTACATTTCAAAATGGCATCACTGTTATTTTTGTCAGTTGTTAATATTGTAAATTTTGCCCATATTCTTGGTTGACAGAAACTTGGTTTGTTTTCAGCATGTAGTATGTTGTTTTTGTAGGGCATTTAGCTAACAATTGTATTCAACATAAAAAAGTGTCATTTGAATAGGTTGCTGTTACGTATTGTACTTACCTAATACTTTGTCACAGAAATATATTCTTGTATCTTTCAAACAGATATATTAAATCAAAAATAATATCAAGAATGGAAAGAATTTCAAACTTGGAAAAAATATTTCCAGATATGCTGTGGCTTGTTTCTAAGTGTGTGTAAACTTTTACTTTTGGAGCCTTTGTTTACTTCTAAGGATGCTCCAGATAACTAATATGTCAACAAACCATAAATACCTGCTACAAACACTTTATTTATTGGATAGGAACTGTTCTAACTAATCATAATTTAGCCATAGGCTCTAGTGATTGTCAAAGTTGAGCTTCATTAATAATTTTTCAGCTCACATGCTATGGCTTCATAAAAGGGGGTGGGAATGAGTGGCTATAGTACTAAAACCACTGACAATGACTGGAAAAACATGGTTAGGATCTTACATTTTTAAGGGATAGTAATTTTTTAATAAATATAAACATATATATATATTTGGATGAGTAAGAAAATTCTAAGATATTAAAGAATGCATATATTTACAGCTGAGATTCTCTTGAGCTACACAGCATTGAAATTTGAAACTTTTTTTTATCAATTTTCCTTGTGAAATATTCTAAATAAATGTAATATTATGATAAGATATCTATTCCAAAACATATATTGTAGCAAAAGATTGTTGAAATAGAATTAATTATATTGTTTACTTAAATTTATAAATTTGGTATGCAATTAACCAGGTTTTAATAAAATGAGTGAGGTAGTAGCTTATTAAATAAAAATTGGCATGCTTTAGATTAATAATTTAAAGAATAGCAGTTCCCTTTCTTTAACTTAAAATGATATAGGTATTGATAGTTTTTTCTATTTATTAATAACTTTAATAAGATAATTGGAGTTTACCATTTTTTACTACATAATACACCTGTTAAAATTATAGATTTGATATTCATATTTGAAAAAGTACTTATAACACCAGGTTGGATGTGAATCTAAAATGTAATCTTGGTTTTGAAGTGACTTTTTTGTAAAGTGTTAAGTTAGACATTATTATTGATGGCCTAATTTAGTTAAAGTAAAATGAGCACTCTAGGTTGTATCTAACAACATAGTCTGACTGTAGATTAGAAAGTGCTGAGCAATATTTTTTCCAGAATTCAAAAGGTTTGGAGCAGTGTCTGAATATGCAAAACTTTACAGTTTTTAAGTGAAATGCTCAAAAGAATCATTTTTCTGTTTAATGTTCTCTGTGTTTCATTCCTTAGCAATTAAACAATTAATATTTTATTTCATCTAAGTAATAATTCATAAGTACCAGGGTGGACCAAACTAACCTTTTAAAGTGCCCAGTTCTGTCTTGGTTTGACTCTTCCACTTGTTATATCATTATAACTTAGTTTGTCTCCTGTAACAAAGTACTCTGTGTGATGATACTATATTTTAATTTTGTGGTATGATAATAGGCTATTTTGTGTTTTGTTCATGTAATTTGAATGACTATGGTTTATCCTTTCTCCAAATGTTGACTTACTGTTATAGGTGTTGCTGTTTTTTCAAGAAAAAGAAAAAAAAGCCAGGAAGGCAGAAGTGACTCCCTGATGCATGGAACCCTGAACAAGAAGCCGTGTTGTTGCAGACTTCACCTTCAGAATCTAAAGAAAGTGTTGGTGCTATTCTTCTGCAAACAGCAGATGTTTAGTTGATTTTTCAGCTTATGCTGTTCTTGTGTCATAATAGACAACCATATGTGGTTACCATGTGTAGTAAGGACAAATACCCAGCAACTCAAGATGACAGATGCATGATTTTCAGTTTTGTCCCTTTGGAGAATATGGTAGTTGCTAGACAGTTTTAGCATTGAGAAACCATATCAAGTAAATTAAGATGTTTTATGCTTTGGATTGACAAAGCAAACACTAGCAGTTCTATAGTAGGCATGTGATTAGTGGCCAAACAGTGAAGCTCATATATTTCTTAACACATAAATTGAACTTTTGTGAATGAAAGATGTGTAATTATTATTGTTACTTTTGATATTTATGTTTGAATTTATTGGATGCACAAAAAAAGAGGGGCTGGAGTTTTCCTGTTGGAAAAAAAAAATTCCTTTCCAAGGAAGGTATAATGTGTGTTTCCATTGCATTATTAAATGTAGTCACATCATCATCAACTGTCCCAGTGTTTTTCTATTGACTGTAAATATCAGTGTTGAGACATTTTTTTCTTTTTGCAGGAGTTTAGGGTTTAATTTATTAGTGACAGATTAGTTTCACTCAGCTGATTATTGTCACATCACCAAACGTAGAAACTGAAGTTATAAGCAGAGGAACTTGTCTGTATGTACCTTTTATAACAGTAATTTTTACTATTATAGACTAGCTTTCTTTTCTTGTATGGTTTTCCCTCTTTCTTCTTTTTTTTATCATTTTTCTCAGAACATAATGAGAAAGAAAGGTCATTGTAACATTTCTGGTACTTAAAAAGGTAAGCTTATGTACAGCTGCTTGAAAAAAAATCCTACTATAAATCAAGTTTTACTGATCTCCATATCTGCAGTTTCAAACATTTTGCCTTTGATAAAGTGAAATAATCTGTTAAATTTTCATGTTTATCTTGCCTGTATGCATTTCAATATAGTCTTATCTTCTCAAGTGCCAGTTTCAGTTCTCTGTGATTTATAGAGATCATGTACTGGCTGTGTTTCTCTCTTCTTAATTAAAATGCATATCAATGTATTGATAAATTTCTTAAGCTGTAGTGAAGACAGTAGAACAGTATTCGTGACTTGAGTTGTAAGATTTTGTGCTGGAATTCTCTGTATAAATGGTCTTAAGAGAATTCAATGACGAGGAACCCACTTTGAGACTAATAATGCTTCGAGATGGCTTGAATGGGTAATGAAGAAAAACTTTAGTATAAGTTTAACATAACAACAAATTTATAACATTTCGACAAGGTTTTGTCATCATCAGGTACATGTAGTTTACACTGGTACAGATATGTCAATGACACTTTTGCTGGTTTCACTTCTACAGAACACACACTAATTTTCTTTGAACACATAAACTCCATTCATCTCAACATCAAATTTACCATAGAA
>NW_013667096.1:259100-266979 GCF_000517525.1 Limulus polyphemus
CGAAAACAATAAACAGTTATCTTTTCTTAACCTCAACATTATTAGATCAGACACACAGTTTAAAACCAAAATTCAGTGGAAGAACATACACACTGGCCTCTAGATCCCCTGGAATTCTGCTCATGATTTCACTCAAAAAATCTGTACACTGAAATACCTCATAAACACAGCCACAAGACACAGTTCAATGGACTACACAGATGAAGAAATCAACCACATAAAGCATTCCTTCATTTACACCAACAAATTTCCACCAGCTATTGTTGAAAAACTCTCCAAAATTCACAACAAAACTCAACTCATGAACAAAATTGATAGTAACAAACCCAACAACAGAACATTACACTGCAGTTTACCATTTGTCCCTGAAACTAGCTCAAGAATAATCCACACTTGGACAAGACTAACCATTAAACATAAACAAAAACCCGGCCCTAAATTGAAATCTTTACTAAACAAAAATTATTTAGAATCACACAATACCAACGTCATTTACAAAATAACATACAACTGCCCAGAATTCTACATCAGAGAAGCAGGAAGAAAATTGGAAACCAGATTCACAGAACAATAAAAAACCGTCTCTTGTTTTCCACCATTGTGTGTGTATGTGTATATATATGTCAGTGTAAACTACTTGTACCTGTACATTTGCTGTTATGTTAAACTTGTATTAAAGTTTTTCTTCATTTCCCATTCAAGCCATCTCCAAGCATTATTGGTCTTAAGGGAAGTTGTTTTTTTTTCAGTAATTTGGCCTTAGCTGACAAGTTTGTAAACTTACAAGTACAATTTAATTATTGATTTGTAAATTTTAATCCAACGTTATTTCATTTTAGGATTACAAGGTGATAGTTGTACCATTAACATTACTGTAATGAAATTTATGGAAAATAACTGATTAATATTTTTCATGTACAGTTATAAATATATTATCTTACAGAAAATCTTTCATCTACGTTAACAGACGTTTGTTCTGTTGTGTTATTTAATAAAGATATTCATTGGTATGGAGGACTTTCATTAGAAAGTTGACCTCAGCCATAAATGACTGATCTCTGAAGGTAATCTACAGAGGATAATTATTAGTGCTGAACATGGCCTCAGATAAATTTGTTTTGACAAGGTCTTTTACTGAATATGTTTTGTGTAATATATATATTAGTCTTAAATGGGCTTCAATCTTTAGAAGTCAAATTGAATATATCTGCCCTGAAGTAATTTTGATCATAAAAGATTATCTAGAAAAGATATTTAGTTAAAAGATTAATCCTAATCTCGGATTACTTTTATTTCTGGGTGTCAACTATAAACAATATTTACTAGGTTGTTGACCTCAGTGTCCAGTGAATTAGGCCTGTGAATGTCTAGAAGCTCAATTTTTAGACACTTCATTTAATATTTAATCAACACATAGATAGTATATATATCACAAAATTTATTTACCATGCTTACTCAATGACCTTTTGTTTTGATCTAAAATAAAGATTTGGCACAGAGAGCTTAGTTGCTTTGTACCAAAAAATGCCAGACAAACACAATTTTTAAAAAATTTTCATTAATTTAAAAACCCTATATTAAGAAAAATAGTACTTACTCAGAGACGGTCACTGAATAAGTTAATTATGGTGGGTATAATAGTATGTGAAGCCCTGTGAATTGAATGGAATAAAAATAAAATTTGTAGGCTAAAACTTTAATTTGAAAAAAAGAGGGTAGTGACAGATAATTAATAATGAATTATTGCTTATTCATATTTCAACATATTTTTTTTAAAGTCTTCTGTCTCCCACAGTGGTATAGATAAATAAAGTACAGAATTATCTATCATTTTGAATTCTTAACATATGTCAAAAATAATTTTAACTGATTTGAGAATGACATGTTAGAACATTTGTTTGAAAAGAATAATGGCTATACTAAGAAAAATCTTCAATATTAATATGTGCTACAGAATATGGCAGAACAAAAAAATTTCATTTTTTAAAATGTTTAAAAGTGGTTTGAAATTACAAGTGGTGTCTGAGAAACATTTCCTGCTGGAGGTAACCATACAGAGAGTTTATAAAGTAAATAAATTAATACACCCAGTTATTTATTTTCAATAAGTGTGGACGTCTGCAAAATGTTTCTTTTACACACGTGTAATATATGCAGATAAAAATTTGTACAATTAAGTCATTCATGCAGTCATAATACTGTAAGCAGAATCTCCATAAACATGGAGTTTTATTTTGTTCCATGATATTTTGTATTTATGTATATCAATATATACATGTGTGTATGTGTGTGTGAATATGTATATATCCCCACCCCCAGAGTTTTGGTTTTCAGTATTGCCTCAGATGATTTTTTGTCATTTAAGTCACAAATGAATGAAAATTTTTACAGCTGTATAGCTGCTGAGAAGTTTGGCTTTCATTGTTTCATTTTTAAATTATTCAGCTAAATAATATTGTTTCAAGTTTAATGTAAATCAGTTTGAGATTTAGTAATGAGTTTTAATTTATTAAATATCGTGAAATTAAGTTTTGAAAGCCAAGTTGGATTTTGTGATACATAGATATATGAATAGAGAGACTTCTAATTGTCTGTGAAAGGCCACACAATTTATTCCTTTCTGTGTGATACCCAAGAATTTTCTTATTATTATATAATTAGTGAACTATGAAGTCATGGCTGCAGCTCATATTACTCAGTTATCAAGTTTATTTTCATGTTTATAAAGAATGTATGTATATATGATATTGTATGGCTGTATTTAAGTAAAATCATGGAATGTGAAACTTGATTTAATGATAATTTATTCATAATTTCTGGTTGTGTTTGATTGTAGTTTTCTTTGATATTTGTGTCTTAATTTCATAGACAAATTACTGACATTAGCCAAATAAGTGCTATAAGGCTTGCTCTGATGCCTAACAATGGCAAAATTTAAGTAATTGCTACAAGCTTCACTTTAATCTTTCCTAATCTGACAATTTTCAAATAACAGAGTTCTCTAGCTTACTATGATTCTAGTGATTGCACTATCCAAATTCCAGTGTTAATTAGTTCACTCTAGTGTGTAATACAAGCAGTATTCACATAAAAGATCAGTAATTTTTGAATAACATTTATGAAACTCACTCTTTTTGTGTAATGTAGCCAGTGTTCAATCAACAAGATTACTGGGGTCTAGTATTTTCACTATTAAAAATACAACTTGCCCTAGTGTTATCCAATGAGTCAGTGGTAAGGTTACGGACTTACAATACTAAAATGTGGGTTTGATTCCCCATGATGGATAGACACAGATAGCCTATTGTGTAGCAGGGTTCAAAACAGGGAATGAAAATCCTGGAAAGTCATGAATTTTGTAAACAAACTGTTAAAAAATGAGAATCCTGGAAAATCAATAGTTTTCTCAGGAGGTCATGGAAAAGTAATTGAAAATCTATTCCCATCTCTCCAATATTCTCTGTTTTTACTGAAAACAAGCCCATATCTCAGTTTTGTGAAAAACAGTCTCTAGGAAATATCTTTCATAAAATTGAAATATGCTGACTTTGTAACATTGATTAGTAACAGGATATGAACTATGTTCATCCTCCTGCAAGCAAACAGGTGTTACTTGACTAATAATGTTAACACAAAGCTCAAGACTGTTTTGTCACAAATCTAAAATAATTTGTTGTGATAAAGAACATAGATGTTTTGAATTTTCCTAATTCCATCGTCAGCATAAGTACTTCAAAGTAATTAACATTTTTGTCCTAAGTTTTTGTAATTTATTACCTATTATTCATAAATAAAAAGATAGAGAGAGAAATGAATTGAAATGGCGACATTACAATAGAATGAGTATCATAAACCTAACCATCATGCATGAAATATTTTCCATTAAAGACAACATGTCAGATTATATATGGTATATATATTATATATTATTTGTATATAGCGATTGACCTAGGGTGGGATATTTTGAATAACATTTTGAACTTCATTACTAAATATTGCAGGGACAGTCGGAACTTAAATGTAATATTGGGATATGTTTAATATTCTTTTGTCTTTCTGTGTTGTTAGTTTTTTGCTTGTTTGTTTCAAGTATAATATGAGCATAATTCATAAAAAAACTGGTTCATGATTTTACTTGTAATCATTCCCTGTGATGAATGATACACATGGCAGTACCCTTGACAATAAATAAATTTTATTTATAAAAATTTTTTGAATACCATTTAAACATTGGTGTGTGCTATCATTCAAGAAAGCTAATAGACTGAACAGAACATTAAAATTTTAAACATTTTATTGACTGATAAGGTTTTCAGTTCTTTATTAAATGGGGCTTTTGCAGTAGACTGAGAAAACCATTTAAAAATAATGAAATTCAAATATGTATGAAAACAGCAAGTTGTACAATACTGTTAATGTATGCAACTATATGATGGTGGTCTCACTAAAAGTATAAGAGTAATTCTTTGCATGGATGTTACAAGATGTATGTTGGCAAGTTGAAATAATGTGTTCAATAATTATTTGTCTCGTTACTCATTAGAGGAATTTTCATCTCTGGCTAAAGCACAATATTTATGAGAAAGATTCAAGGCTTTATCACTTGTTAAACTGGATTGGAAAATTTGAAGTACAGTTAAGGGACTGTAAATAACAAAGAATTTCTAAATGCTTTGTTCAGTGATGTGAAGTAATTTCGAATTTCTTTTAACATCTTGATTTATATTCTGTTTTTTGCTTGAACAGGTATTTTTTCTATAGGTTTTACTGTCATTGCTAGAACATTTTGTTGGAGTTTATTTTCTGGTAAAATCAGAAAATTGGGTATTTTGAAAAAATAGTGGGGTCCTGGAATTTTTTTCAGTTAGTCTGAACAAACTATGTTACACACAATATCAAAGTAACATGGCTATTTAACTCAGACACATCTTTCTTAATTACATAGAAACTTTTCTGACTGTAGCTGAGTAAAATGTTAAAAGGCTTATTCTGGTGTTTATTACTGGCAAAATTCAAGTATCTAGTTGTACAAAGATCATTTTGATGTCTACCCAGTAACATTGTTACAAGGTTCATAGTACTGGAACTTGCAATATCCAAGTAACAATATTAAAGTGTTCATTGTGTGTTTAATATTTAGAACATCAAGGTTACAGTGTAGCACTATTAATTGTTTTAGTTTTGGCAGAATCCAAGTAACAGACAGTCCTGCAAGGGTTACCTGATGTGCAGTATTGTCAGTATTCAAGTAACAGCTCTACATGGTGTCCTGGTATGCAGTATTAGTAGTATCCAAGTAACAGTACTTCATGTTTTATCTGGTGTGCAATATCCACATAATAGCACTACAGAGCCTACCTGGTGCCCAGTATTAGCAGGATCCACATAATAACACTACAGAGCTTACTTGGTGCCCAGTATTGGCAGGATCCACATAATAGCACTACAGAGCTTACCTGGTGCCCATTATTGGCAGGATACACATGATAGCACTACAGAGCTTACCTGGTGCGCAGTATTGGCAGGATCCACATAATAGCACTACAGAGCTTACTTTATATCCAGTATTGGCAGGATCCACATAATAGCACTACAGAGCTTACTTTGTGCCCAGTATTGGCAGGATCCACATAATAGCACTACAGAGCTTACTTAGTGCCCAGTATTGGTAGAATCCATGTAACAGCACTGCAGAGCTTACTTAGTGCCCAGTATTGGTAGTATTCTTGTAACAGCACTACAGAGGTTACCTGGTGCCCAGTACGAGCAGGATCCATGTAACAGCATTAATAAGCTATTTTGATGTATAGATGACAAACATCATGTATGCAAGATTTACCCAGGCATGTTACTACCTAATATATTATACCGAGAAACAATTATTTCTACATATGATGTAACTGTTCATTTGTAAATAGTAATGATAAATTAGCTTGATAAGGTGGCCTATCTTTATCTGTATTACTTGAAGTTTTCTCCCAGCATTACAAGGAGAGTCATGGTACAAATCAGAGTATAGGATGTTAATGTTAGAAGAAATAAACAGATGATATATCCTTATTTGAGTTTATAACCAAGAAAAATTGTTTATTTTTTCTAACGTTACCATTCAGTTATATTTTTTTTGTGTGTGTGTGTGTATGACATGACTCCTTGTGCAACCTAGAGGAACCTTCAAAAAATAAAATTTCTTTAAAGTTATGTATGGTCATTGATTTTAATCTTACTTATTTAGTGAAATTTGCATGATACAATGTTAAAAATAAGCAAAGTACCTCATTCTTCTTTTTCAAACGTAACTTAATTTTATTGAAATAACCTTTATAAAAACATTGAAAGAAATATTGGAAAAGCTACTACACATTTTTATAATAAAAACTAGTTTTATTAGCAATGTTTCTGGCAAATGCCCTTCATCATGCTTAGCTACTAAAAGTACACAGTATATAGAATTTTTAGAATTTATATGTAAATACACCTAGTTCAAAATTGAGCTCTTAAAAAGACCAGAAAAAGGGATTCATATACAATGTAATATATGTGAAATAAACGTATTTTCTGGCTTTATCATACAACATTTAAAAATAAAAGATAACTAAAAGGATCTAGCAGATCTGAAACAAAACAAATTTGGAGAAAAAACAAACAAACTATAATACAGTTACAAAAATATCTAATTTAAAATAAAGTTAAAATTTCATAAAAATGGACATTGTTTCCAGTGAGAATTGGGGGAGTAGTGATACCAGTTTTCAAAAACATGGTTAAACAAGATATGTTATCAAAATTTATGTTCCAAGCTCTTGTGATGAGATTTGTTGTGGGGGGGGGGGGGGAGGCATGTTGTAAAACAAGTATACTCATGTTGTATACAAGTCAAAGGTGTTCCCCAAATCTGTCACCCAACTTACATGTTGTTTTTCTAATATAGATGTGATTGCATTTAGTATAATGAATGCAATAAATAATACACTCTGATGTACAGGTGAACTGGCCTTTTATGTGGAATGTAAAAGTAGTATTAGAAAGAGTCAGTCAGTTGGTGATATAATCACAGGATGCAAATAATACATCAACATGATCAAGTTCCATTAATTGTGTAGGTTTGTAATTTAGAATGTACTAAGCGGTCTTTCGATTCATTTTGCATTTGAAAGAAATTAAGGATGCAGTAATAAATATTTTATTAGAATGTGTTATCTCTTGTTAGTAGAGTTGTAAAGAACAATTCTGCTAATCTTTTTATGTGGATGATATGTAAGGACTAATAGAACTCTGTCAATAGAGTAGAGACAGTTTGTGGTAAACTGTGTCAAGTTTAGCCTTATCATTAATGTCATTGGATTAGTTCTATTTAAAATAATTTGCCATGTTATTAGCTTTACAACTGAAGTCAGCATTGTCAGGGCAGAGACCTTTCAAAAATAGGAATTGTCAATTGAATTAAATTTCTTTTCTCCCTCCAACTCTTCATCAGAGTTAGGTAATCTTAGTGTATAATCCAAAGATTATGTTCTTGCTGAACTGAATATATATGTTTATTTAACCTAAATCTTTACCCATTTCATTATTCACATGGACCCCCCCATGGCACAGTGGTATGTCTGTGGACTTACAATGCTAGAAACTGGGTTTTGATACCTGTGGTTGGCAGAGCACAGATAGCCCCTAGTATAGCTTTGTGCTTAATTACAAACAAAGAATATTCATATGGTAGCAGTTTAACTAGTTGTGATTTACATTATTATTAACTTGTAACCTTTGTGCCTTATGATACCTACACTCAGAATAGAAGCAGATTTGTGGATTAGAGACTAGTGTCTTCAAGGGTCAATCCAAAAAAGGTTACTATTTTGTGTACAATTATTTAAATATATAT
>NW_013667096.1:266994-269036 GCF_000517525.1 Limulus polyphemus
TTTTGTCTCTTTTTATGATCTAGTATTGGTAACCAGTAGTGGAGCATTATGGAAACATAATTTTATATCTAAAAGGTTTCAAAATTGCTGTTTGCTGACAGTGATGACTTTGATATTAAGATCAGTGTGTACCAACTTTATAGTTTTTGTGATTAAAGTGCACTATCCAAATGCACAAGTTTAAGAGTATATACACAATTTTTATATAAGTGGTAAGCAGTTAATTAGGATGATTAAGAACATAGATCACAAGCAGTGAAAGTTTACTGAGAGATCAAACACTAAAAATACTAGTTCATGAATTAAGTTTATGATATTAACCTGAAACACATGCAGAACATACATTTATAAAGGATTTAATAGGTATTCAGATAGACCAATGTGACTTTGCCCTAAAACAACCAAACTGATTATATTAAAAATACATAAACGTAGTAGAAGCCCAATAAGATTGAAGCCTTGTCCCTCTCCTTTAAGATTGCCACTGAACACAAGCTATAAAACTTCTTGTTTTCTATGTAAACATTACCTATACTACTGCTTAAAGTTACATGTTCATGTATTCATAATACTTGCATACAAAGTGTTACAAAGGAATCAAATCTTACTGTCAAAAGTAATGGTGACATCAAAATATTTCTTTTTTTACAATTTAATAAGGACTTCATTTGTAAGCTATGTAAGAATACTTCAAAAATGTAATAGACTATGTTTATGTTTTTTTTTATGTCAACCACTAGTTAGTTTAATTTTAAAAAATAGTATCCTACATATAATTATGATCATCACAGACCACTAAAAATACAAATTGACAAATTCCTGCTGTAATCACCCTGATAGCTTGCTCAGAATTATATATATTTCTTCTCTCTCTCTCTCTTTGAGCTAGCAATGGCTCATTTTTTGATGAAATTTTCAGAGCTCTTAAGCCATATTTTATACTATCATTCAGATGGAATTAACAAATCGGTTATTATTATTTGTTGTAATCTAGTCGGTTATTTATAATCAACTTGAATAGCAACTGGCATAAAAGTTTTGTGTAGAAACTAAATTTGACATTTTGTTTCTGTAACTTTATTATTGTAAGGTATATATTTAGAAAACATATAGGTATATGATCAGACTGATAGTCAGATTCTTGTGTTTTTTTTATCAAAATTACCTACCCCCAGTGGCACAGCAGTAAGTTGATAGCCCTGGTGGGCATAGCACAGATCTGAAACTTTATGATTAACAACTATTAACAAATCAAAATTAAATTTTTTGAATGCTTTCAACTATTCAAGTTAGTTACTTTCACCATTGTGTGTCACATTTCTGCATTGTGGTTGGTGCTAGCTTTTTAAATTAATTAATTTTACAGTTTAATTATTGTTCCTTCTTTTGTTTAAAATTGGTTTTGTAGCAGCTGGTAAAATGAGAATGAAATAAATTCCTTTGTATTCTGTATAGTCAAAATAAATCAAGCTTGTTGAAATTGGCTTCAAGTTCCTATATTTTTTATTTCTAGTGCTATTTATTATGGTATTCCAAGATCATTTGGGTAACAGATAAGTACTAAGTATTGCAGTAACAGAAGGAACTATAGGAGTATGTAGTCTAAGAGGAAAATTTTAATAGGCCAGTTAATTAACAAGACTGGACATAGATATTTCAAGCAATGAACAATAAAAGCAATGTTTGTATTGAATACAACGAATTATGTTGGCACATCTTCTATTTTAGAAACTTACTGTAGACCCAGCTTAAGATAATATCTATACTGGCTAGTTTCCACTGTTTTACCATAGTACATCAACTACTGGAATTTTAAGCAAACTTAAGAC
Source organism: Limulus polyphemus (assembly GCF_000517525.1). Lineage (NCBI taxonomy): Eukaryota > Metazoa > Arthropoda > Merostomata > Xiphosura > Limulidae > Limulus > Limulus polyphemus. Next base: position 268,824 of record NW_013667096.1, read on the forward strand.
CATGTATAATCTGTCTGGTCAAACCACATTTAATAGCTCAGTAATAAATCTTGTTCTACCTGTCATGGTTCAGCCTTAATGTTTATATAAGGGAAAATGAAATCATCCTACTTATTCCTTTCATCCTTATCAAGCCCATCTGTGCAAAATAGCCATGCAAATGCTAACGTGGCCCTAAGCCACTATCTAAAATAAAAAAAAAAAGAACGACAA
>NW_013667096.1:269179-271111 GCF_000517525.1 Limulus polyphemus
CACCACTAATTTAAAAAGGATTAAGACTAGTAATTTTAAATTACTATACTCTGTCATTACCATATTTGATTGCTTTTCTAGTCTGATGTACTTAACCTATGTTCACATAATCTTGTCCTTAGACTTGAACACCACTGGTGACATCACTATAACCACATGCCAAATAACCATTAACATATACATCTTTATTGAAATAACACAGAAAGTCTTCTAGCAACTAAGTATTTAAAACTTCAGCCAGTCATGACAAATCTGGAACTCAAAATATAACTTGGATATAACTAAACTAAGTACCCAACTAAAAGTAAACAAAATTATGAATAAATAATTCAGGATGTAAAAATAAACATGATTCACAATGTTGAGACTGAATATAAATGATAATAAAAATATAAGATCAAACAGATCAGAATTAATGATTACACAATCTTCAAACTCAAAATACAGTTTGAAATAAAATACAAAACTCAATACTATTACAAATATCAAAGTATTGGAACTTACCCTGCTGTGTGCTACAAAATGATAGACACAGGAAGACGTATAAAATTAAACACTTTTTGTCTCTATAATAAAGAACAGAACTAGAAAAAAAGTACAAGTAATATAATCATAGTAACATTATGGTGCTGAAATTTATAATGTTCACAGAATAACGCAAGCAATAAAATCACCTAACATCGGGATGGATATATATTTAACAAGCAATAGCGGTTTGTTTACAAATTTAGAGCAAGTTGTTTTTCAAGTGCAAATTAAACAACTACTCTGCCTAGGTTATGATATTCTTTGCTTATTTCTAGCTTTTTTATTGAAATGTCATAAAAGTTTGCAAGTATTATACTAGCTCGCAGATATGTTTTAAATCTTTCTGTGTTAGAGAAACTTTTCTCTCTGTTGAAACTGGTATGGTGGAAACTAACTGCGTTTATTTAAGGAGACCAGGGAAAGCCACTTCTATCTCCAAGTTTTTCAAAAGCATGCTCTGTTGAGAGTGGCATTAATGACATGAACATCTTGCATGCAACTTTTACCTGATGGATTAATTTGTCTGTATCAACGTTAATATGAAGTAATTTCATATTAGCTATGTTGAGGAATTTGTCAGAAGTAGGGTTACAAGCAACACGTTCCATTCTGTTGGAAGTAACGGGACATTTCTGTGGACAATCTGAGATTCAGTTTCAAACGTACTTTAATGATGGGGAAGCTTTGAAATTTACTGATTATTTGTCACTGACTTCTTTCCTCCAATTATGTCATCAAGATGGCGAGGTGGTGCTCAAGATCTTCCCGTGATTTCAAAGATTAACTAATTCCACATTTCAGCCATCTTCTTAGATTCTGGTAAATTATCTTAAGGCTTCCTGGGACCTCGTATCCTGTGTGGAATCGACTAATCTGGGGGCTTTTCCAGTGTCGGCGATCTGGGCTTGATGAAATACTGATGGTGAGTGGATTTTTTTAGTAGATCGTGCAGTAGGTTGTTGGGAAATATGATTAGGAATATAATTTAGAATCTCGACTTTGTGCACTTTGATGTTTCACCCTATTCTTAACAGACGTATGATAAGTACTGATTTTGAATATTTCAGATAATTTATTTGATATAATTCTATATACATTCAAATAATGTTATTTGGAATATTTATAAATATCTATATATTTTGATTTCGTTTCAAGTATGTTTATAAATACTTTCAAGTAATGTAAAACTTAAATGTTCGCATAAACCTTAGTATGTGTAATATAGTATTGTTATGTATCTGCTTGTTTGTTAATTTCCGATATAAATTATTTCCGAGGAACTTCAGCGATACAAGGCCTTTCTTATTTAAACCAGTTTATTTTTTTCCTCAATACAACTTTGTAATATACAGATTTTCCAAACAGTACTGTTACGTCTCCGTTTGTTAATTAACTTTCCGTAAC
>NW_013667096.1:271446-273612 GCF_000517525.1 Limulus polyphemus
TACACACACATTACATTAATCTTCCCGCGTCACGTTCTCCCCCTCTTATATATACCCGCCTACCCCATCTAGTAAATACTAGAGCATTCGCCAAGATACGGGATAGTTCTAGAAACGTGGTGTCACACCAGTCATGTGACTCGCTGACGCAACAGTACGTTAAACTTAACTACTTTTATAACACACTGTTGCGTCAGCGAGGTCACGTGACTAGTATCACGCCACGTCCTTCTCGATCCTTCGTGAATTATCGGGAGACTACTAGATTGGGGGTAGTATGGTATATATAAGACGGTCACAACGTGACGGAACAATGAGTAATTAAACTGCAGTCAGGTAATGAGTAATTGAATGTATGGGGAGAATATTGTTGGCCACGTGAGACGTAAGTTATAGCGTTTGTTATAGAGCGACTGTTGAAATTAAGTGTATCGTAAAGTTGTATTCGGAAAGAATAAAGCAGTTTTATTTAAGAAAGAACTTGTGTCGCTAAAGTTTAGTCGGAGAGAATTTAGGGAAAATTAACTAACGACTGGAGGCGTAACAACACGTTATAAATCACGGATTCACACACTTTACTTACTGTGCCTATTGTTCGCTTGACTCAGTTATCTATTCGATGACGAGGAACCCACTTTGAGACTAATAATGGTTTGAGGTGGCTTGAATGGGTAATGAAGAAAAACTTTAATATAAGTTTAACATAACAGCAAATGTACAACGTTTCGACAAGGTTTTGTCATCATTGTAACAGTATTATTTAAATACAAAAATATTGGTAATACATTTTAAAACGAACACATCAACTTTACATACATAAACCAAATCTATATTGTGTAATATTGCACTTTCACAAGTCAGCTGCTTGATAATGTTCATTTCATATCCTATTACATTTTATGAGCATAAGGTTTCAAATCTGATATCTATGAGAGAGTGCCTGTATCATCGAAATATTCTGTCAACAATGCATAATATTTTCAAGACCAGGTGTGGAAGTGGGGGCACTTGTAAACATTTAGTTGAGAACATCTTGAACATGGGGAATTTAGGGGCTTTTCCAATAAACAAGGGGGATCAGAGTCGGTCAACTCGGTGTAAGCAAGTTGTACAGATAGAGTTGTCATTAAAGCAGATAGCTTGCTCTTCTTTGCAAGCTTAAGCTGTGAGGATTGGGGCTCAAATTATGTGCAGCCTAAACAATACAGTGGACCAGTCAAAAATTTAATGTGCTTTCAAAACCCGTTAGCAAACATAATGAAACTGGACAACCAATTTTTAAATATCAATCTAGAAACTAAATGAAACTTTTATGAAATATATATTCATAAGTTATGGAATATTGACAACTATAATTGAAAATTGAACTTAACAGCAGTAAATTTGAAATGCTGTTTCGATATTTATCATATTCTTAAAATCTGTTAACCTTAAATTAGATTTGATGCTATTAAGAAAAACTAAGTGTTGCCGACGATAGCTGCAATTTTATTAGTGTTCGAAATCCATAGATGATGCAAAACAAATATAGAAAGTGGATTTACTGTTCAAGATGGATCGTTAATTCAAGAAGATTGTTTGTTTGTTTATTTTGAATTTCGCACAAAGCTACACGAGGGCTATCTGCGCTAGCCGTCCCTAATTTAGCAGTGTAAGACTAGAGGGAAGGCAGCCAGTCATCACCACCCACCGCCAACTCTTGGGCTACTCTTTTTACCAACGAATAGTGGGATTGACCGTCACTTCTAACGCCCCCATGGCTGAAAGGGCGAGCATGTTTGGTGGGACGGGAATTCAAACTCGCGACCGTCAGATTGCGAGTCGAGCACCCTAACCACCTGGCCATGCCTGCCCAATTCAAGAAGATCGACAGTGTTTGTGTTTAAGATTTGTAGATGTTTCTATTGTGAAAGAGGCCACCGTAAAAGGTCACATGCCTGATTAAAAACATGTTAAAGTAATAATGAGGAATGCTACAAATGAAAAATCTTTGTTGGTTTATTAAGTGAAACCAGCTAGCCAAATAGCAACAATGCTCAGTGATCGATTAAAATGTCAATTTGGATAACAATAATAACAGGTTAGTTTTCTAATTCTTAAAACTTTCAAAATGTTCTATTTTGTTAATAATAAATTGAAATTATTATTAATTATAAATTAAATTAA
>NW_013667097.1:0-1240 GCF_000517525.1 Limulus polyphemus
GAGGGATCTTTTGTAATAATCACTTGATCTATCTATTAAGTTGTGGTGCAGCTTTTATGATATTCATTATATATATATAATAAGACAGGACATCTGAAGTCATTGGATAGGGTCCTAAGACACTGGTGGTCTGTTTCATCTTTTGATGGTTGGTGGAAACTCTGACACACCCACAGTCTAAAAAATCATGAGTGATCTTGTATGTTAGTCAATCTGACCTTGTGTTGTAATATGAAATCATATCTGTGGCTCTGTTAGGTCTATTCTAGTTTTCCTGAAGTACAGTAAAGAATTAGGCTCTAACATAGCATGAGGAATCGATATAGACTGTGTGTAATTCTTGGAGAGTGTATGTCGTTCGCTAGATTTGAACCGAGTTATTTCTTGTTTTTACTGCATTAGATTGTGTGTGTGTGTGTGATGTTTTGTAGCCAACAACACAAAAAGAAATGTGAATTATGAGCTTGACAGGAATGGTCGTATCTATTCTTTAGCAACCTGCAATTACTTTTATTTTTTATAATATCGTTTCAGTTGGCGTTGTGCTTACTCACTAGGTGTCATTTAAAAAGCCACATATAAACTCGAGTGCGTGGAAAGTCTGGTAAAGGTAAACCCGTGCTTTAACAGTCATGTATATCCTGTAGTATGTGTTTGTACTAAGCCAAAAATGCAAAATAGTCCCCATTATAATAAAATCATATAATAATAAAATAACAATAGATACGTTAAATGCTCTAACCAACTTGCAACTAAACACTAGTGGTTTATTTGATGCATAAATAGTACAAACATTGATACACTGTTTCGATACCCGTGGTGGAAAGAACACAATTAGCCCATTGTGTAACTTTGTGCTTAACTTCAAACAAACAATAAAAAAGATACATTGTTTAAAATAGCGTGGAGCTTTAGACGCGCTGAAAGATTTTTGCATTGTATTATAGTTCCAAGCAAAGATAGTATTAATTTAGGAACACCTTGTTCCTAATGAAGTAAACATTTATCTTCAAGTGGTCATTAGTAGGTGTTGAGGATACAGAAAATCAAGATTTTTTGTTGTTGTTTTGCACTAAAAAGTGTATTTTAAAAACAAACAACCATTTATTGTTCACATTTCTTTTTCTTTCGCCAATTTTTACATGTGTCACATAGAAAACAAAGTGCTGCACGACCACCACCCCGCACTGTACTGCAGATACGTCGACGACTGCTTCATCGCTACCAAGGACACTGATGA
>NW_013667097.1:2240-17180 GCF_000517525.1 Limulus polyphemus
TCTTGTTTAACAAAATCTGCCTACAAGAAAATCTGTCACCAAAGTACACCAACATTTGATTACATTTTGTAAATATTTTAGATGAAAATATATATATGTTTGTTTGTAATTAAGCACAAAGCTACACAATGTGCTATCTGTGCTCTGCCCACCACAGGTATCGAAACCCGAATTCTAGCGTTTTAAGGCCGCAGACATACCGCTCTGCCACTGGGGTATATATATATGTGGATCAAATAATAGATACAGCTAACTGTATCTAAAAACATTTATCAATCACTTCACAAGATTAGAATCACGAAAAGTTTACTTTTCGAAGTATAGAAAGCCATAAATATTAAGAATAACATGAAAATCGGGTAAAGGAAAGAAAATATCTAAATAACTTTGACATGATTATTATATCTCATGCAAAATGAACATCGTAAAAATACAATTGAATCAATATAAATAATCATAGTGTAGATGACGTTTTGAGTTTTCCTATAGTTTGATAATACGCCTCTAGATGACACTTTAAGAGTCTTCCAGTTGTAGTTCAGCATGTGTTTTAGTCATTCTGATCAAACTCAGTAGTCGGTTGCTTGTTAACAAATGAGGTCGAGTGCATTAGGTTTACAGTTAATGCGATGAATCTAGTTACACTTCAGTAATGTAGATATTTATTTGAGTAGTCTATTTCAGACTTACGACAATAATGAATGGTAAATAAGACTATGACACTGAGTTGAAGCAATTTGTTCTCTTGTCCTATGTAAGTGTCAGCAAAAATAGAGGCAGAGTATTTCGACCAGAAGTTCCAGTTTCACAACTTGCACAAGTCCGAAGGATTTTTTCTGTATGCTGATAACTTTTAGTTAAAGTCTCGTACTCGTAGTTATACAAAACCCAGGCACCTCGAGATTTTGCTTGGTACTGCCTGGTACAGTTGTAACTCTAGAGGTTAAAAGTTAAGTGTGTCCAGTCTTTTTAAATTTTACTATTTAGAGACTTATGAAACACGTCATGGCACTAACACAGCCTAGTGTGAATTGTAGTTTAGATGACATTGATCTCAACAGTTTAAAGGTAAGAAAAGACCAGTAACGCTGTATTATTTTATGATTAACATTACCAAAGTACCATTGAAATTATACCATTGCCACTTTATTTCATGTAATATTCCTTGTTGTTACTCATTGATAAATGTATATATTAAAAAGTGCAAATTACAATAAATCATTACAATTTATATGTCTATCTAACGTGAAATTTAGTAGAGCGTTTTTAAGTTAAGAAAGCCAATGAATAATAATAAAAAAACTTCAAATCCCGGTAGTATAAGTTATAATCCTGCCAAGTTTGTAATTATTTATAAAACAATTACTAGTGTTCCACTAAAAGAGTCTTAAGTTAAATTAGTAATTTAAGAGACTTAGATTTAATTATATTTAAGATTGTACTAAAAATAAAAAGGGGAAATGTGGTGGTAACAAACGGGCCAAAGATGTCAAAGACTGCATAACATACTAATTTTTACGTTTTTATACAAATCATTCAAGCTCATTACATGTAAACTGATATTTATATAAATATTATCAAATATAAATTATGATCTAAATTTTGCTTTAATTTAGAATCTCTTAAAGTTAAAGTACTAATATTAACTAAAATAAATTATCTTGAGTTTAAAAAAAAAAGTCGTAACACTAGTTTTTTATTTACATCACTATAAGTAAAATAGCAATAACATGGCATAAAGTTGTGAATAACAAACAACTATTTGGACCTTTAGTGCTATCCCTGTTCAACAATCTCTGAGAACACCTTAAAATTTAAATTTATTCATAATTTTTTCAATATAATCATTGTTGTAGATATTTGGGTTTGAAGACCTGTGATGGTTGGAAATTAAGGAAATCACCTTTGTCCAGCTTGTGGTGTGAAAGATGTGTGTGTGTGTGTGTGGAGGGGAGAATCATTGGATCCAATGCAAAAAATATATGGCAGATAACAATACATTCAATGTCCAAGAATTTTCAGGAAAATAATATATTCCTCTTTTTGAACTTGTAGAGAGCTAGGTTCTAGTAATGCCAACTACAACTCATTCCATACACCAAGGGAATTAATTGAGATAATGAGTTAAATTTGAAAAGAGGATGTGAGGCAAATTTGAGAGATTTTTTCAAAATGCTTTAATTCAAATTAAACATGTTTCTATATAAAGAGGAAAAAGGCTGATAGAGAAGATAAAATTTAATTGGATTGCTATAGACGTAATAGAGAAAATAAATTATAAAGGATTAATGTCATAAGTTTAAGATGTTTGAATTGACAGATAAGACTTAAAGAACTAGACTATAGAAAGCCAGTGATTGGGTTGAAAAATAAAGAAATCCAAAAGGCTTATGAGAAGCCGCCTGTTTTTTTCCAAAACTTTAACTTTTGTCTCCTCTTACAGGGATCAGTTACAATTTCTTAAAACATTTTTTCTCGATTGTAACTGATCCCTGTAAGATAACCCATCCATTCCTTGAATTATCATCAGATTATAATCTCATTTTTACTGTTAATACAAGGCCTGAGATTCTCCTTCACATAAATTTAAAGGCTTATCCATTAAATTATAATTATTGAAGGAAGTACAAGCTATTCCCATTAAATTATGTTATTACTGAATGAATTACTACTTCCAGTTCATGTACATTTACTGTAGACAGTTTTATTTTAGTCCATGAACCAATACTTTCTGTTCAGTTTCTCTCGATTTATAAGTTGGGTAATAGGAAAATATACTGTCATGGTATTCTTTGACAGAGGCTCTAAATTTGTGATCCATTAACTCCCTTCAGATTGTCTATCGAACCATAGTTTATTGTTTTTGTGATTCACTGAGATAAAAAAAAAATTAGATGGTCTGAGAACAAAAACGTTTCAGAAGTACTGTTTGAGTAAATTATTTGCATGATGTGTCACAACTGGTTTTAATTTATAAATATGGCATTTACAAGTTCCAACATTCAAGCATTATGTTATCAAATAAATAGTTATCAACCAGGCTGTTGTTTCAATAAGAAAATTGCTTCACAAGTTTAATATTATAAGTGTTTATGCACATGTAAAGACTATTTTCATACTTCAACTGTCTTTGAAATTGTTAGTGCTATTGATGAAATTGAAGTACAGAAACTTTAAGGTGTACTATAGGAGTTTTAATGTACAATTTAAAGATTGACAATCATTGAAAGTGTTGATACAACTGATTCCTTTGAAATTTAAGGTTTAACTTTTTATTTGTAAATTGTGCTCAAGAAGGTTTACTTTAAAGTTTTGTTTTGTGTTAACAATAGATTATTTCTTATTGAAACTCAAGTAAGATAATAAATTTGAACAGTTTACATGCAAGTATAACACAAAACCAGAATTTACTTTGGCATATGATTTGTCTGTAATGTATTAGAAACTGAAATTAAGTGATTAGAATAATGAAATTGATTCCTTACATTTAGTGTCCAAGATTTTCCTAAAATATTCTCAGGAGTAATCTTATATTAAAGATGAAAATACAACATATAGGCAGTGTACCAAAGGGAAGAAATTTAAAATTACTAAAAAGCATATAAAAAAGAAACTAAAGGCTAAAATGTTCTCTCACCACACGTAAAGTAGCTATGAATAACTAAAACCTTTCATGAATAAGTGACTTATCTCCAGATACATAATATATTAATTCATTTACACTTTTTATGTTTTGGTTTTAAACATTTTTTAAGGATTATACCTGCTGATGAGGCATGACTGTATCTGAAAAGATTTATGTAGATGTGTTTAAGTAAGAATTTTGGCACATATTTGTATTTATTGTTGTTATATTAATATTCATTTCAAAAATAAATTAATAATAAGGCCATTAGGACTTTATCAACAGTAACTCAAAATTTCGTCTATTTTCTTCATTTTGTGTAGCTTCCTTTGAGTTGTTTAAACCAAGATTGATTCTTGTAGTTTGGTGTTAAATACCGCACACTTTTGATGATTTTCATCTCCCACTCATGTTCATGCTCATCTGTTACAATATATCAACCTATTTTTTTATCACTTGTACATTTAAGTTTTTTTTATGTGATTTAATTTAATGGTGTCCATGTTGACATCACTTTTGACACTGTTCTTCAGGATGCATTCATTATTTTAGATGTCTGTGTCACTGAAGGTCTACCTTGATGTTCACTTACAATAATGTCTCTTTGGAAACATGAAAGACTTTTTTTATCTTTATATTTTTAAAACTTTCTCTGGAAAACCAGTAATATATGACTTGTACAGACAAATTCAATGATATAGAACTATTTAATGCATAGTTAAATTATCATTTAGGGTGAAGTGGTTTTTCAAACTGTCAAACTTTTTCATGTTGCCCCTAAAGAAAAATTATTTTACATTATTATTGTTACCCATTATAAAAAAAATTAAATATCTTGAAAACAGTTTAATCAGCAATAATATTGCTACAAGTGAGGAGCAGTGAACTTTGTAAACCAATAAACTATCAACATTAAGGATCTCATTGAATTATCTTCGTTCATGTTTGACAATACAAATGGTCCGGGATGGCCAGGTGGTTAGGGTGCTCGACTCGCAATCTGAGGGTCGCAGGTTCGAATCCCCGTCACACCAAACATGCTCGCCCTTTCAGCGTAATAATGTGACGGTTAATCCCACTATTCATTGGTAAAAGAGTAGCCCAAGAGTTGGCGGTGGGTGGTGATGACCAGCTGCCTTCCCTTCAGTCTTACACGACTAAATTAGGGACGTGGCCAAAAAAGGATTGGGGCATAATGGTAGGTAAAACAAAAAAAGCAGCCTAGCTAACTAATGAATAAATATTTGCTGTAAAATTCTTATCAATGCTATAAGTGTAGCTACCAATTTTTCATTCACTCCTTTAAGTTGCATGCTCAATCCGTTTTTGGCCGCACTTTTTCTTCACAACAAATTTGACACCTGATTGTAGGTTGTAAATACCTATTAATGTACCAAATTTGAAAAAATTCATGAAAGTTAAATATATTTTTCTATCAAATAAAATTTCCATACTTCCAGTACAAAGAAAAAAAAGAGAAGAAATTCAATCAAAATTGGAGATTTGATATCTCGTCTATTTCTTAATGGATTGCCTCCAAATTTTCTATGTGAAGTAAGGATCTAGTAGAGCGCAACCACTGAAAATAAGATAGTTTGGATTACCACAGTCTAAGCTACAGAAAGTGGAAAAATTGCTGAACTATCACTCCTGTGTGTATTCTGCAGGTTGTTTTGGCTGCACAACACACAACTTTGTGTCTTGATATATGTATGCACAGCCTTTACATACATAAATGCACAATAAGAATAAAACTTGAAGTGACTGAATGTATATCGAATGATCAGTTGGTTCCCTGTTATTAATAAAGGCTTTCAACCATAAACCTAATATTATCTTTAAGAATTGTGTTGATATTATCAGTACAAACTATATCCCTGCTACATAGATGAGAATTATTGGTAATGATATGTGCAGTACATCTCAATGGAAATTTCACCAGTTTTTTTTTAGACCTGAAATGTTAAGTTTATTTTTCAAATTAATTTTTACTAATTTTGTTAGAGATAGGTAAATACTTATTATCAAATTAAGCTTAAATCATGGTGAAATTAGGACTGAATAAAACATTGTACATTCAAATGGTAATTAATTAATTAATAATGAACTCTATATATTAGGATCCTGCTGGGATATTTGAGCTAATAGAAGTTGTTGGAAATGGGACTTATGGCCAGGTTTATAAGGTAAGTAGGCTACATTTTTTTATTCTTGGGGTGTATCCTTATGACCAGTTGTTTTCAAAGTAGAATAGCTGCAGAAGTTTTAAAGAGGTATCATGAAGTAGTTTGTACCATTATACCTTTTTATCAGAAACAAGCAACAAACTAGAACAGAATGTGATTTGAATGTTACTTTTCTGTTTAAAGCAGTCAGTATAATTACTTGTGTTTGAAACTGGTTTTCTAAGTTGGTGGAATAGGTAAGGTCACACCATTGATTCAAACCCACTTTTCCTTAGCTCAAGGTAGTACATTCAATGCTTTATGTATTTTACATATTTTTAAAATGTATCTGCTGACTTTTGAGGGACTAGATATTTTATGTGTATTTGAGTAATCATAAAGTGCACAAGTCCATTTGATATTTTTTCTTTTACTCGTGAAATATTCTTTAATAGTTGGAGAAAGCTTGTTACACCTTATCAAGCTTTATTTGACAGAGAAGTTGAAGCTGGAAAATCTTAGCAATATATTTTCTAAAATATATCTTAGAAAAATAAAATATTTTAATATAATTATAGGAATTCAGAACTATTATCAAAATTTAATGCACAACTATGAATGAGCATACTAGTTTATGCTATAAATAGAAACAAACTTATTACCATCTGAGTTTTGCTTTAGAGAAACTGACTAGGAAAATGTTATTTCTCTGTATGGCTAAAAAAAATTTGAGATTTTGTGAATTTATTTCTCAATCACAATGTCAAGGATTTTACAAAGGAAATGGTATTTTAAGACTCTTTATTTCAGTGTTTAAGAGGAAATGCTTAAAAATTTTATTGTGTAGGAATCTTGAATACTATTAATCATAATATGATTAACTTAGATGTGTTCTTGAAACCACTCGTAGAGGCAATAACAGTCATGTCCCTGATTATAGGACAGATATTTCCAGAAATTACAAGATATCTTGAGACTAATCTAAATGATAAAAACATTAGTAATGCCTTAGATACTTTATATTAATTCAGTGAAATGAGCTGTATTCTCTCTGAAAATATTTGTTGTAACCAAAAGCCTACTTATAAATAGATAGGGTAATTAATATATTAATAACTGAAAATGCCAAGCTTATGAATATATGAAACTTGCTCGTAAAAAGTCAGATGCTGGAATTATATTAAATAAAAAGTTGTAGAAGTCTTTTAACTGAAAGCAGTAAATTTAGCATGATCAGTTTTGATGCTTTTGAAATCTACAAAAAAAGATATTCAAGAATAATGCCTAAGATATTCTGATGGAAATCTCATTATGGATGAAAGGTATGTCTACATGGTTGTATTGCTTAACAACTTCTTTATTAGTAGTGTTAGTGATGAAGGAGAAGAAGAGAATCCTCCTAATGTTATTAATTTGTTCAAAAATGAAGAGAAATTCTTATTAGATACTTAAAACACAAAACTGTTTTTGTGAAATGTTTTAAGATTAAAGCTCTTGACTTAGGTGAAATTTACCTATCAATCCTAGAAACAGTTTAGTATATTTCAAAATGTGGCTGTTACTGGAGAAACTTGTGATAACTAGATGTTGGTGTGATGTCCATAATGAAGGCATTGAGGGAGGACCTAGGAGATTAGTTTAACTTGATGTTGTTTGTTAGATGTTTATGTATATATATTTCAGAAATAACTTTCTATAACATTACTGAGTACTATTTATTAAATGCCAATTTTCAGTAATGTTCTAGAAAGTTATTTTCATTCTAAACCAAGTTTTTTATGAATTATTTACTCTTTGTCAGCAGGTTCTCTAGTTGATGTTCATGTATTTGTTGACTTTGAAATTCTTTGATAAGATGCATAATTTGAGATTGATTAGAAAATTTTATTTGTGATTACACAAACAAACACATTTGAATTTTTACTGGAGTTAAATCTACTCCAAATGAGTAAAATAAAACAATATAAAATTGCCTAATAATGTTTTGGAGAGAATGAAAATTTGTTATCCATTTTGTAACATTTCTACCGTGTGTGTGTGTGTGTATGGAGGAAATTTCAGGTTCAAAAGCAAATTTGCATGGATTTCATAACTAGCTTGTAAGGTTTCTCAAAATATGCTGAATTTGACAAAAAGAGTATTTTTTTTAGATATATTTTCACACAGCACTTGCAAAACAATAATCATTTTTTTTAACATTTTATACCAATATTAGTGAACAAATTTCATTAATTTACAAACAACTTGAAACAGGTTTTCAGGCATTCGAAATGAAACATTTATGTAGCCACACCCTTACGTTAATTATTATACTACATACAATTTTATTAATGCCATTCATTTAGAAAAGACATATAAAAGGTTTGACCATAGTTTGTTTTTATCTTTACTGCCTATGTTCTTATTCTGAATCTATATGCAGTTGAAACAAGTAAATAAGAAGAGAATATATTGTAGGTGTCTCCTGCTTTACAATGTTCAAATGTAAGTTAGCGTGCATATTATAGTAGCACTTGGAATGAAAATAAGCAAGAAGATAATGATAATGAGATAGCTATGAATATTTTGTAAGGATAACCTTGGTTTTAACTTGTTATAAAGAATTTTTTCTTTTTTTACATTTATTTTTATTCATGACATGTAGCTTCTGAGATGTTTGTGGTCTGTGATCCTTATATTACTTAAATGGTTTTATGTTCTTAATTACTAATTATTCAGAAGTAATGTAGTAAATTTTATGCATTGATTTATTATTTATTGTTTGATCTATCATATGTGAACTTGGTTTTAAGCTAAGGTAATGAATTATTCTTCATTTTACACAATTAGTATTTAATATCAGTTTTTTAAATATTGAAAGCTACATACATTTATAAAGTAACTTAGCTAACATACCCAGTAATCTGGATGATCTAAATGTATTATAATTTTTTATACTGATCCACAATGTTCCTATGATACTTAAACCTGTATCAGAGCATACAGTTTACATATTATCAGTCATATTTTTTTATTGTTATTTATTTTTGCACAAACTATTTTCTATCTTATAAGACTGTCCTCAGTTCTTATGTAAGATGTTTATCTGTAATCAGACAACATTCATGTCACAAATTATTTTTTATGCACATCTGGGCTGTACTAAATTCATTTGTATCTTATATATATTGTGAACCATGGTGTCTGTCCAAGTGTTCGTCTGTCTCCTGTTTAAAAAGCTGCATGCTCAGGCAAAGCTCAACATTCACTTTTCAAATGATGAGAGAACAGGCATGAATAATGTTGATGCCAAATTTTATTTTTTTAAGCTGAATATTCTACACTAAATTGTTAGGAATTAACCACACTACCATTCACATTCCAAAAATGTGACATAACTTAAAGAATAAAAATGTAGATTTACTGTACGTTATTCTTGAGCAGCTCTTAGCATGACTGAAATGCTCAACAATTACTTTTCGCGATGGGCGGTATAAGTAGCTCAGAGCTTTAGCTCTAAGTGAAACCAAGAGTGAAGCACAATTAACCTTTTTGAAGTCAATGAAATAATTTAAATTGATAAATTAACTTAAACTTTTCCCATCACTGGGGATGGGTACTGTTGCTAGATTAACTGAAACGTTTCCTGCCGTTGGAGACAGGTACTTTTGCTCGTAACTTAGAAATTATATTGTATATATAATTGTATCAAACTGTCTATATCTATTGCTTATCATGTTTATCTTTACAGCATACTCAGATCAGATGTTCCAATCATGTTTTATATTTTATGAAACCAAACTCAATTCAGATGTATAAAATAAATTATCTCTAAAAACATCATAATCATTCCAGATGTTCAGATCAAATTTCTTATGTTATTTAAAACCTTCCACAATTCAGACTTAATTGGGTAAAATATTCCATTCATGATTTATACAAGCCTGGGTCTTAAGTGAACCAGCTGTGTTTTCTATTGTAAACATCATGTTTACTCCAGACCAACCAATAAGGTTTTTAATATGCACACAAGAAAATAATGTGGGCAGTACGTAATACTAATAAGCCAAAATACTCTTATTTATGTGAATGATGTACATTTTAATGAACTAATTGTGTTTTCATGTAACCAATGCACTCTGATGGTGCAGTAATAATTTTTCAGATTTTGGACTAATACATACTCTCAATTAACTAGTGTACCTCTATTTTTAAGTAAAAAGTAATAAAATAATCGTTATACATTAGAAAGAAACCATCATGACTCCAGAAACCGAAGTGCATTACCAGTAAAAATGCTTACAGATATAAACAAAAAATTGTCAATAATATACATTGAACATGTTTTATTAGTACAGTCAGTCATTTTATGTCTGAATGAATAGCAAATTCAGCTTCACTTCAACTGATTAAGCAAAATGGAACCATATGATTTTTTTTCAACTCTATATGAATTGTACGATGTATAAAGCAATTCTGAATGAACACTGATTTTAGGTAAATTTTTACAGAATTGTAAAAATTGGTAATAAATTCAGATAACTAATTCCATGAATTACAACCATTTTCCTCAATTGTGGAAAACCATTGGGCCTACATTAGATGTACACTTATTATTACCAAATTTAAAAAAAACATGATTTACTAAAGACGTATATTTCTTAAGTACAAAAACAATTAGTTGATTAAGATTGTGTTTTAAATTCAGAGAAAGAAAATGTGTGTATACACTGGTAGCCTTTTATCAGTGTGATCAAACAAGAGTAAACAAAGAAAAGAAAGACACCCATATGCATTATCAAACCACTTGTAAGAAACACAATATTAAACAAAAGTTTTTGCTTTACATTTTCCATTAAAATTGCACTTATATTTTCTCTTAATGATTTCAAAAATTCATTAGTTTTTGAAATTGTGTATTTAACATGTATAACCTAAAATACAATACAGAAATGATTTATTTTTGGTAAATCTTTGTAACAATTTGGGTGTGTAATTTTCATTTTTGGATTTTTTATGTAGTCTATTTATATGGACTGTATAGTGAAAATTTGAAATTCGTGTTTGGAGACTTACACTGCCACAGCACAAATAGCCCATTTTGTGCCATTACACTGAAACACAAACTAGTAAATTAAACTTTAATGATTTTTAATTCTCCTGGAAATTCTGTATCCCTAAATATGAACAGACGTTTATCATCTGAGTGTATGAATATTTTTCGTTGTAAAGGTGTGTTATATTCCCTACCCAAAAAGCGATACATTTTCGGTGGCATCACACTTTAAAGGAAATGCCAATGTCAAAAGTGTAGTTCTGATAAATGGCGTTCTACAGTGACTTTATAGCGACTGAAATTTTCACACGACTCGCTAACTTGAGTATTCGAAATCGTTTTGATTTAACGTACACAACCCTGTGTTTAAATACCTTGGAGTTGTAATAAAATTGAAATTTTAATTTTGTAATTTCAAAAGATCCAGAACTCGAGTCTTCTTGGAAAGTTCACTATTCTTCTTCAGGAGTAAAGAATAGTAAATAAAGAATTTACTTTATTTCTTTAGTGATCCTTTAGTTTATGCCAAGTCTTCATCAAAGCTTAATTTTACGTTATACCTATTTTAAGTCAAGAGTCGTATATACTTCATGTTGATATTTTTCATTTCTTTATTTCTCTATGTTCTTACGTTCAGATTACGAAGAACTAAGGTATTAGCCCTACCTGACCAGATAAATTTCATCCTTCTCATCCCGCCAGAGGCGTCTCTGGGTGCTTCAAAGATTCAGGGCGAGGGATTTTCGGTATTTCAGTATGGTATCGATCATCATTTTCTATTCTGATTTTTCAAGACACCGACTGGGAATTCGGGGCACTGCCAAATATAACTGGGACACCGTGCCTTAGTGTCTAGCGACGCCTCTGCATCCCGCTAATCTTACCTCTGATTACATAAAATTAATAAAAGAAAATGTTAAAAGCGTTTTAAAAATCAAATCAGTGATATGTAGACATATTAGTTTAATTTCAATGAATATATTACTTACTGGCGAGAGTACCCGGCTTCGCTTGGGTTATTATGGTCGATATATTCTAGATGACTATGTCAGTTTGTGTATTCTTAACCCATTTTAGCATAAAAGTATAACGTATATACTTTTGTTGCTGACCCGACATGGCCAGATTGTTAGGGCGCTTGACTCGCAAGCAGAGAGTCGCAGGTTCGAATGCTTGTCCCACGAAACATGCTCGCCCTTTCAGCCGTGTTGGCGTTATAATGTGATGGTCAATCCCACTATTCGTTGGTAAAAGATTAACCCAAGAGTTGGCGGTAGGTGGTAATGACTACCTGCCTTCCCTCTAGTCTTTCACTGCTAAATTACGGATGGCTAGCGCGGATAGCCCTCGTGTATCCTTATGCGAAATTCAAACCCAACCGAAACTTTTGTTGCTAAGCGACATGACATAAAAGCCATTGTTGGAACGCATTGTTACCAAAACGCACTGGCTTTTCTATAAATTAGAAGCAGTTATATAAGGAATCAATTCTTCTCTATGTGGGTTTTCGCTATATTGGCTCATTAAAAAGATGCGCGTGGATAAGATAAGTAATAATACCCAGGTGCACACCCTCAGGGTCTGCTTAGTATGGGTGCAAAATATCAGGTTTCTAGGTTCTTTCCTCTGTGACCATGATTGTACTGCCTTAAATATAGTGTTACTATATCTTATATTAATAGTTCAGTATACTATATATATATGTTTACTTATTTCGGTGTAGGCTTATTTTACATTCCATATTGGAAAAACGTTTTTAAAATACTAAACTTACCTATTGTCAGAAAACATAAACACTTATGTTTCATAATATAAAAGTTGTCAATTTCAATACAAAAATTGAGGATCTTTTGTTTGATTTCTGTTTCTTTCAGAAGTATTTTATTCTGTAAAAACATAACTAATTTTTATTTTATTCTTTGCTTTAAAAATATCCTTTGTTGTATAAAAAGAGAAATGTAGGTTTCGTGATGGGTACTGTAATGAGACTTTCATTGGGATACGTTTTATGGTCTGGGAGTAAAACTCCAAACTTGTCAAAATTCAGTCTTTGAAAATTCTAATGTCTGTCAACATGAAAATTATATTTACTGGAAGTAACTAAACACAGTTGAGACTATTTAAATTGCACACATATATGGCTGTTTGTACATTATGCTAAATGTATGTTGTGTTTTAAAAAGTCGTGTTGTAAAGAGTGTTTAAGTTTCATTCTCTCACCTTGCTATAATAAAAGCGCTCGTACAGAATTCGATAGGCAGAGTATTCAAAATAAATCGTTATATTATCATTTGTCGTGTTATGATTGATGGTTCAGTCCCCTTTATTCCTAGCGAGTGTTCCGTGATCTAGTCAGGTAAATAAACTTTTGCACTGAAACGGTAGAACATGATGGCAACGAACCGTGGTAATTAATAACTAGAAATTCTGTATTTCAGCTTGAAGTATAAAACGTACAAGTTGAGAGAGGTCAGGAAGAAAATTATTGACACTATAATGGCCATGTTAATCAGACATCACGCAAGTGTATACTTGTTTATTCTCTGATTTGAAATATTATAAGGAACTGATACTTAATCCAAAGCAGGAAAATATTTTCATAACCTAAGAACTTATTATTTTACTATTAATAATTCACTGATAATCGTACAGCATTCGTTACGAAATTTGGCTGGCACCACAGTCGAAGAATAGCTTAAGTGACAACATTTACAGGCAGCTATCTGTTTTAGTATCAAGTCAAGAATACACTGTATAGATAAAGATGTTAAAATGAGCATGGCTGTGAGAATTGTGTAATGTTTGAATAAATTTTCTTTTTGTTTTGTATATCGTAGACAGTGCGGTTATCTCTTCCTTTTATTTAGCTTTGTGTAATGCTTTTGAGCTGCCTTCCAAAAGGTTAAAGAAACTGAACTTTGAAGATAGAGGAGCTTGAAATTTTGAATAAAATTAAAATTTAAATGACCTTTTTCAGGGTTGAATTGGTTTGTATTTTGGTACACAGATGACGCATCTTGCTAAGGCGTCTGGATAGTTTCGGCTGTTTTCTTGTAAGCCAAATTGTTATATATATATAATATACACAAAGAGAGAGAGACACGCACGCAAAAGAAGGTTCCGTCTAATGTTCAGAAAGTTATATTATACTCCTTTATAAGTTTCATGTATTTGTGTACAGTTCGTAAAAAATTTAGGTATATCCGAAGCATATATCAACTTTTATTGTATTTTAACGTGTCTATTGGCTTTTATTTCTAACATTCGATGAACACGAGTACATTACCCAACTAAGCGTCACTAGTTTCTTTAAAAGTGTAACATCTATTGATTATATTGTGTAACAATATAGCTAAGCTTCATTATTTACTATCCCCGTCACACAATATGCTCGCCATAGAGGCGTTATACTGTGTTATGCGTTGTTAAGAGTAGCCCAAGGGTTGGCGGTGGGTGGTGATGACTAGCTGCCTTCCCTCTCGTCTTACACTGCTAAATTAGGGACGGCTAGCGCACATAGCCCTCGTGTAGCTTTGCGCAAAATTCAAAACAAACAAACAAACACTATTTACTTTAAAACACTAACATCTGATTAATTATATTGTGTTATTACTAATACTCCGACATAACAAGATAAGTTTGACAACTTCTACACTATTGCAGTAATAATATAAAGTCTGTAATGTTACGTATTAGAATTTCAAATGGCCTGAAATTGAGTTAAATGTTACTTTAAATTTAGTGGTTAAATTGTACTTTGGATTTAGTATTTAAATATATGCCGATATATTAGTCAATTTACGATATCTGCCAACAAGATTGATACACACCGTCTTCGTTTTTAACATAAATACGTTTTAATATACACACAACAATACAATTTACAGTAACAATTATTACAAAGAGTTATTACAAACAAAGATTTATAAACAAAAGTTTCACAAACTTACAAACAATATAAAGTTTTCTTTCTAGTCTGGAACTTGATATCTTATCGAAGGTTTACGATGAACGAGTTAATTACGAGTTGATGTAGATAAGATTCGCTAGTAAGCTAGCTAGCTTTGTCCTTGGCCACACACACTGTTTTCCACCGTTGAAGTTAGGTAATGTTT
>NW_013667097.1:18121-46292 GCF_000517525.1 Limulus polyphemus
CTTCACCAAATTTGGCATGAAGGTTTGTTTTGTGCATTCAGAGTTACATACAAATTTGCGGTTTCACATTTTATATTTTGCTGTTTTTATGGGCGTTTTTTACAAATACATGTAAGGAAAGCAACTTTTCATGTCTTATGATAACCTTTCAGTAATCATGAATTTACATAACTGACGGGTACTGCAGCTAGTTGTACAATAAGTTGTTGATTTGAAATTTTTGTCAAGTTAATATCTAGAGAAAAGTATGACTTTCTTACCTTGAAGTATACGGCAGTTGAAATGAGTAAAAGTCCATTTTGTTATTACTAGGTTTTTGGAGTTGGAAAATTCAGAAATTCACAAACTAATGAAGAAGGTCTACAGGGAAAATTAACTCTAAATAATTGTAGTTGGGATCACAGAAATGTATTTTAATTGTGGTAGTGTTTATATATAAATACGCACATATATATACATGCACACAGTTTTAATAATTTTGTTATGACTGAGTATAGTTTTAATATTTTTGATATGATTGAGTATAGTTTTAATAATTTGATATGACTGAGTATAGATATTCTATTTACTGTCCATCTGTTTGGTTAATTTCTTTCGGTAGGTTTCTGGGGATTAACGGTGATCTAATATATTGCATGCATGCTCCATTCAAGTGGCATGGGTTGTAATATGTAAATTACGATGTCACGTGCAGTTGATGATGCTGATATTTAAAAAGACTTTACTGTAAATATGCTTAGGCCCAAAGAAATTTGTAGCATCCTCTGTACACTATTTTAAGGGCATGAGGATGCTTTAGGGAAATATTAATTGCTTTGATATTAGGGCAAATTATGGAAGCACTTTTCGATTGTTAATAACGATTCACAATCTGCAGAAATTTTTTCAAATATCAAACATCTCAAGGTATAGCTTTTACGCTTGAAAACGTTTATTGTGATAAAAGTAGCACTTGAGGTACATTCTGTTGACGTTCAACGATTTTTTACTTGTTAACCTTTTTGTTTATTTTAAATATTTTTATATTTTTCATTTCTCATGCAAGTCTTCCCCATACTTCGTTTATTTACACGGTTTTTGTTTGGAATATTGATTTGAATATATTATAATATTAAACTAAGGATGTAATTATTCAGTGTTAGAGAAAATAGCTAACGTAACATTAGTAAAAGTAAGTACATTTACATTCTGGTAACTTTAAATAAATATAAGTACTATGATTAGTTTACTAATAGTACATTGAATCTGACAAGCGTTTGTGAAGTTTGATTAATATGAGTGTTCATACGACCGTGTTTATTAACATTTAATAAAACGGTTCAGATGTTTATTTTCGTACTGGTGTTAAAGAAGTGAGCGACCTCGTCTCGTTATTTCAACCATACAATTTGGATCAGGAGCGTGCAGTACATAACAATGATCTGCTTGAGATCAGTACAGCGAGCATCAAAAGCAAGAATTACTTACCGTTAAGGGCTCACATTTGAATGTTTCTAATGACATGCATTATCAGACCGAGAGATGAAGGTGTTCAGAATGGGTATTTATCCAAGCTACTTTCTCATGTCCCGTGCACTTGCTTCTGTGTCGTTGCCGTTGTATTCTGACAGTATAAGTTATACTGTATAATCGTAGCCCAATTTCTTTCCTACCCTTGAATCACGTTATATTTTAAATCTCAAAATGAACAGTATTAGTTATGAAATTGATTAGCCTTGCTGAGTCTGTTGGTATTGTTTATTACAGACAAATTTTACAGGCTTTCTTTGTTCGTAGTATGAAATTGTGTCATTGTAACTTTACGACTGCTATGCATTTTACACATTTTAATAATCAAATTAAGTAAACTGTCCTAAAAAAAGAATTACATTTTTAATAATAAAATAAGTATCCGCAAGGTAAGGCTTGAGATTGTTATTGGAACAGCAAGTAAACTGCTTTTAGTATTATCAAAATAAGTAATAAACGAATCGTATTTATTATTAAAAAAATCAAAATATAAAACTAGAAAACACTGAGTTAGCTCAATGAAACGTCATTTTCCTCCTTTAGTTACCAAATCTTGAGAATATGTAATTTCCTGGTTTTTAGACTAAAAATTGTTACAGCTTTCCAATTTTTCATTGGAATCGTAATTTTAACTTCTGACCAAACGTAACCCAATTATACAGATCACAACTTGAAGACCCCCAGTGACTAAATAGTAAGTTTGGGGGCTCATTCCGCAAAAAAAAAAAAAAAACTAGGTTTCGATACTCGTGGTGAGTACAGTACAGATATCCCGTTTTGTAGCTTTCCGTTTAACAACAAACACATCGAACTAAAAAGTCACTTTTAATTTAATTAACGTAATTCTATATAACAAATTATATATATATAATGCCATAAATCAATGCACGAGAAAAGGCTTAAAGTGACTTAAAATCATTAAAATGTAACAGTTGGGTTATTGATCTTTTCAATCTTTCCTAGTAAGTAAGATCAAGGTTCGATCAAGCTTGTCGGAGATGTTAGGTTAGAACATCGTTATGAAGTCCTTGTTTTCATTTAATGCTCGCTTTCGTTTGTTTTGTAAATACCAGCTCCTTGTAGTTATTATCAAAATTAGTACAACTTTTGTCGAGATTTTCTTACGTTACGAGTAATACAGGTCAACAGTAATATCAGAAATACTTATGCATGAGGAAGTTTGAACAATATTCGTTATGCACGTTCCTAGAGTTTAATCAAGGTCGTCCCCAAGGTGCTTGGACTGAATTAGCGCACGTGACTTGTAGCTGTGTGTAAGGTGATAGTTATCTAGAATAACAGACTTAAATTACCAGGGCTTCAGGACAAAGCAGCTTATTGTAAACGGTGTACCACTTCTGGATCATTGTTTATAATGAACACAGATTGAAGTACATTATAATGGATAAAATACTCGATTAAAATATACTGTTACGAAAATGCAAGTTTTTGTCCATCGTTTTTCATAATTACATAAAGATATTAGTGTTGAATACCTGATTATTGAACAACAATAATTTCGAGCGATTACAATAAATGTTGTGGTTATTTCCATTGTGCTTAACATTAGCTATCACTACGAGGTAATTAACGTTTCTAGATACTTAAACACTTTCGTGTACTATTATACTGTGTTGGATTTTTCTAGCTGTTTGAGTAGAATTCCAGTTAAAATGTACGTTTATACGAAACAATTAACCAACACCTTTGGGTAATGAAGTTTCTTGTTATAAAAGATATGCGTTTAGGATGTGTAATGAGAATTTCCGGTTCCTGGCATGTGGCTAGAGATATAGTTCTGGGAATATGTACAGGCTGATTAGTAGAACACGTCTGAAAGTGCGTGTTCACATATGCAATAATAACACATACTCTGATTACTTCTTTTAATAGCCTCTAGCATAATACTGCTTTGTTATACATGGTGTATTATGTTATATATGCGTATATACATATCGTGGCAGACGAGGTTTT
Source organism: Limulus polyphemus (assembly GCF_000517525.1). Classification (NCBI taxonomy): domain Eukaryota; kingdom Metazoa; phylum Arthropoda; class Merostomata; order Xiphosura; family Limulidae; genus Limulus; species Limulus polyphemus. The sequence goes on from NW_013667097.1 coordinate 21,605, forward strand.
TAAAGGGATGGGGCTGGTGTTCATCAGACGCGTTAATAGATATACTGAAGGAAAGTTTTGTATGTATTAGGCCTGTTTAAAATAAAATGAGTGAAACATAATAATAGTAAGTTACTTATAATGATCACGTTGCTTAATAGACTTCTGCCCCTACTAACATACCCGTATAGAGGGAGGATAAGATATATTTGTCCAACATATCATGTAACCTTTGCCGATCGCTCTGTAATCCTCGTTCTTTTAATTTAATTATGTAAACCTTTCGCTGTACTCTGTAGGCTAACTAAACAGGCATGCGTGTGTTATTTTTCTCAACTGGAAATCAATATCTTGGGTTATTAATTTAAAACTTTTATCATGTTTAATTTTTAGCAGATACTAGACCACCGTGACCCGTTGGGTCACCCACTATTCAGAGGTTATGAAGTATTCAAGCTAATTTCAATATTGCACCAAAATGAAGTTTTATTTTGAGTAGCAGATATGTGTATATAATACTTTGTTGAAATTATTATTGTTTTTCTCAAAACTTTCTTTCGCACTGGCTTATTCAAAGACAAACTTTTCATTACTTTTATTTGCGATGAATATTTAACAGCAAACATTTGCGATGCAAGTATCAGAAACATTAAACACCTAACTTTTTTAGCGCTAATATACGAGTTTGCATTGTATAAAAAACACCTATTTTCATGGCTTCTTCTTTCACTTCCAAATACTGATAGGTCATCGTGACCTCCAGGTGAGCCAAACAGCTCCATTACATGCACAAATTCCATTTTCCATTTAATCGTGACAAGTATTTAGTTTTGAAGGAAAGGAACTTGCCCAACTGGAGTGTTAGGGGATATTAATATTCCCCGTTGCCCCATTTGTTAAGATTTCATTTACTTGAACTGGACTTTTAAAATATTGTTTTAACACTAGAATTTCTTATTAGTGTCACACAGGTTTGGATTTTTGAGATTTAAATCATTAAAGTCAGAGAGAGAGAACTGTTGAAATGTCGGCCGGCAAGAAGGCCGTGGTTTGTATCCCAGGGTTACGACAATTTTCGACAAAGCATTCCGGCCCCTTGACAGGGTCAAGGGAAGCTGTAAATCTAATGCCATAGAGTTTGTTGTGGGAGAACTGGAGTACCCCGAGAAAACCCACTTTCACAGGACATGTGTTGGAAGTAAATGTCCCTGTAACAAATATACTTAAATTTTAGTTGACTCAGAAGATTTTATAACCTGTCTGAAATAAGCTCATTATTAGCCTTTGTTGAATTATGAAACATAGCAACAGTGATCTTGAGTATCTAACCTATATAAAAGCCAGTGTGTACCACGCCACGATTTGTTTCTGGAAATAGGAGTCATAAAAGCCAAAATGCATTTATCCAGATAGAATAGTTAGATTACTGTCTGCCCATTACGATTTTAGTAATGGGGGTGCAAGAGGGGCTGTGAAACCTTATAAGAGTAGTGAGTGTTGGTATAATAAGCCTAGAGTAAGGATGTAGTGTGGGATTACCTAGCATAGAGCCAGGTGCATAAAATTTATCATGAAAGTAAAATATCGATTCAATTTTGAACTTAAATATTTTCTGAATTAATCCATTTTTTGTTATATCAGCAACATTTTAAATTAAAAAACAAACCTCTTTCATCAACGGAAACTCTAAATTAAAAAATCAAATATTTTTCTAGTTTTGTTGTCTATATATTTCATTTTATACTTTCAGTACATAGACTAACAACAATGTTAGGTTTTACTTTTGTTGCTAAAAAGCCATTGTTGAAGGGTAGTGTTACCAAAACGCACTGGCTTTTAAATTAGAAGCTGCTAATCTAACTGATTTTTACCAATAATTATTTTACGGATAATCCACGAATTCATTTTATGAATTATCTTTATTTTGATTGACTCACAAAGGAATTTACGGACGTTTGATTGCCTCGACTGTACTTCTGTCTCTTTGTTAGTCAAGCTTGATTTCGCAAAATTTATGTATTTCAGTTAGTTATGAAATGTGAGGTTAGGTTATACTATGGGGTGGGGGTAGTAGTACTTGCCCCATCATTTTTGACGGGCTATACACTTGTAACCTTATAAAGTACTGTTCGTGGGTGACCTTCTACTCATACATTAACTAACCTTTGACAATGATGCACCTTTTTATATGTAAAGTGTTTTTCATTTTTATTAATTCTTATTAACAGCTACTTGCAACACCTTTTCTTTTTATCAATCATTATACTTAGACAAGTAGTTAGGATGCTGCAAGCTTCAGGTATTTGTCAACAATGCAAACCTCGTATAACGTAGTAGATAGTTAGTACCTTTTTTGTAGATTACAAACCTAATGATTTATTAATATCACTAAACTTAAGGTATTCATTTGGGTTCAGCTGCTTTCGTACCACAAATAATTTTAAAATATTCAAGTGATTGGTACTTTCAACGTCAAGGACACCTTATTTGTTATATGGGCTAAAAGACCACGTCAGAGATCTCAAGGTTCACGTGGCAGCTGATTAGAAAGAATTCAATCAATACTCACTGTCAACATGACTATACTACTAATTGAATAGCAGAATCGACTGTCAATTTCATAATGTACCACTGCTGAAAGCATGAAGTATCCTCAGTGTCATATCAGTCTCAAACCTTGGGCCTTCAATATGCATCTCAATTTGCTAGCTTCTAGACTACATTCATCTCAGATAATTGAAAAAAGGATACATTACTGATGCACTGTTGCTGATATTAATATACTAGCCTGTGGTTAACTATAATTAGGATCAAAAAATTATGTTTTAAGACCCATACACACAAATCTTAATTGGCCATGGCAACATTAATAGACACATAACGTCAGTACAATGTAGTATATACATCCAGGACTTACTATTCAAATAAACACAGTCATTATTTTAAAACAAGTCATGGAAAAGCATCACTTCACATTTTCATGTGCCAAAGGAAATTACTTTTGACGATGTTTCATTTTATTGTAAGATATTGTGCACCTCTTAGGAAATATTTAGAGCATATGTAGGTACCAAATGTATTGATTGAAAACTTTGAAGCAAAATATTGTAATTTAGGATTAATATGTTGAACATTAAATGATGGATAAAACATTAAAGAATAGTACTGAGTTTATGTTTTGACTTTGCCTCTCTGCTTTTATCTTGCAATAATATCATGCTTAAAACCTATTAAATATATACTTCCCTATTTAGTGTCACATTATCATGCAATGATATTACACTTAAAACCTATTAAATATATACTTCCCTATTTAGTGCCACACTTAACAATGACACTCTTATGGAGAAAATAAGTGAAATCTATGATTTCCATGATGAGAGATTAAAACACTAATACACAAATTATATTAGAAGGTTGAATAACATTTTAGCTTGAGCTTTGTCAGGTACATCTAATTTGCATACTTCTCATACTCTGGGTTCTTCTATAGTTAAATTAGTACTCTTGTTTGTTTAAAATTTCCCAGGGTGATGTTTTGCATGTTTACATGCTTTCTTTACTTCTTTCCTTAGGTCTGGTAGACATCCCATACAAATATTTATTTTTTAAATTTAGCATAAAGGGATCCAACAAACCAATCACCATATATATTATATTCTCTGTGTTAATCAGAGGATGTAATGTAACAGTTTGTCAGATTTGAAAAAATATATATTCTACATATATTCTTTCTTTTTTGCTAATTGTCAAAATAAAAAGGCTTTTAGTTATATTTCTTAATAGTATAAATATATACTGTGTTGTTGTTGGGCTTAGGATTCTTCTACAGTAGGTGTCTGTGACTTGTTAGCAATAAATTCAATGATGAATAAGCAGCACGCATTTCACCTGTTTTCAAAATGATATATATATATATATATATTTGGAACAAGTTAAACTTATGTACAACAAATTCTTCACACTATAGAGATTACAGGCATATCATAGACACATATAGTTCTCTTCTTGTTAAAAGTCCACCTATCCAGTTACTTTATAATTTCAGTTGACAAGCTGAACTATCTTCTCTATTACTATTGCACTAGTATTTTTGTGTATGATTCACATACATCAGGCAGTAGCACTGCCTATGTAGGGATGGCTTGGATTGTTCATTGGAATGGTATTTTAAATATCTCCTCAATAGGTCATCAGAACTTTACAGTACTATACAGTGTTTCATTTCATAACAATATCTGTGATGACTGAGTCACAAGTTCTGGGAATGTCTGCAAATATCATAGCAAAAAGTTTGATTTACTTGTTGTTTTTTCTGCTTCCTTTTAATTACATAATAACTCAAAAACCAAAAGAGTGTTGTCAACTGATTTTACTGAGGTGACATTGTTTCAAATGAAGTATCATAATTCTAATGTAAACGATGTTATCATTACCCGTTGAAGTTTGCTTTCGCACAAAAATTTTTTGTTCCTTTAAAAAGCTTAAGTACAGGTTGAAGCAGTAATTACCAGCCAATAATAGATAAGCAAAAAATAGTACAATATGAACCTCATTGTATTTAGAACTTGGGTATAAATACAACCTTCCTAGGTCTATTGAAACACTGCATTAAATAAAAGCACAAGTAAAGAAAAAACTTTCAAAAAAAGGTAGTAAATGTAGGGATGGATAATATCAATCCTTCAAAAAGAATACAAACAAGATAGTAGGGATGGCATTTGCATCATCCCTACGTAACCCCACAGGCAAGGATAATGTATATCAATGTATCAGATGCAAATGCCATCCATACTGTCTTGTTTGCATTCTTTTTGAAGGATTGATATTAGCCATCCCTACATGTACTTCCTTTTTTGAATAGTTTTTTTATATATTGTGCCGAGATGTTAATATAGCAATTAGAATAATAAAACACTTTTAACACTAGAAATATATACACACACACACACACACACACACACACATTTTGTTGGTTTTGTATCTTTGCCATTTGAAATTTGTTTGAATAATCTTAGTGAGCTAATAAAGTTTAGCGGTAGGCTTGTATTTTTCACAAAGAAAACCGCTTGTATAATTACTAAAGTATTATACTTAACAGTGTAAGAAATTAGTGTAACAACTGAAATTCCTTTTTTTGATGACGAGGAAACCACTTTGAGACTAATAATGCTTGGAGATGGCTTAAATGGGTAATGAAGAAAAACTTTAACACATGTTTTACATAATAGCAGATGTACAATGTTTTGACAAGGTTTTGTCATCATCAGGTACAAGTAATTTACACTGATATATGAAATTCCTTTGCATATTGCACTATACTAGCATGTAGTATTTGAAAAATTGTAGTTGAAGTTGAATGCATAGTGAAAGTGTTTAGCTGGGTCAATGAACCAATTAAATGAATATTTCCTCAAATATATTATTGTTTTGCGAGATAGCTAAGGTGAACAGTTATACAATAATGTACATGTAGTTAGCAGTATCAGATATGGAATGAGTGGTTATGTCGTGCCTTAGTTGTTCAACTTGAGTAACAACCAGCCACGTGGAAGAATGTCCAGCCAAGGATTATATTCAAGTCTCACTTTAGTTGAGAAATCATGCAGGGACAACTTGATGTGGTGACAAATTTGATACATCTGAGGACATAAGCAGCTTAGCTGTGAAGGCTAGGATGTAAACATGGATCAGTAGGCAAGTTCCATTGTAAGTCAGATCAAAAAGCTTCATCACAGACTGTTGTTGTATTGATCAATGTTTGTTGATATGACATGTAAACAAATCTTATTCAAACATCTACTACTTCAATATGTATGTACTACCCTTAACTATTTTGGTTATAAAACTTGATAATCATTTGCGAGTATTTTTACTTTGTTCAGAAAATGTTTTTTTAACAGCTTTTAAAAAAATTATATCCAAATGTGGGATGAGTTAACCATATCTAATAGTAAAACAAAACATTATGTGGCTGCTAAAATCAATACATTTCATGACCTAAGAACATTCAAATTAATTAACCTTAAAATGATTAAGAATAATCTAAGGAAAAATCCAAGACCTTAGAACTATATCCTCTAAAAATCTGGTCTTTCTGAAACTTAATATATACTTTTTATCAAGGAATATCACCTTATTAAAGTGATACATGTTGTAAGTGATCCTACTACATTTAACGTTTTTAAGGTTTCATCCAACCGCTCAAGGAGAGAAAATTGCTGAAATCCTCCTTAAATATTTAAAAATAATGTAATTTGCAAATATTTTTGTAACCATGTAAGACATTTTTGAAATTTGATGATGAGTAACCCACTTTTTCAGAAGATAAAGTTTGGAGTCTTTTCATATAAGACACGTTAGCTCACTCAGTGGGTGTCTGTGTGAATGTTAAAAAAAATAGTATAAAGTATTTTTGAATTTTCTAAAACATAACCTTGAATTATGATTTACAGTTTATTTTACTAGATTTGATAGCGAGTACATTAATACTAAACGAAGTCATAGGACTTTGTACAAATATAGCTCTTATGTAAGCAGATTTAACTGACAGAATTTCCAAGCTGTTATATATATATATTAAGCCTCTTTGATTTGATACCATTAATCAGATTTCTTTCATGTTTATGATCATATTGATGAAGCATTCATGTGACCAGAGCTCTAAACTGGTTTCTAGTTTTGCCATTTCATTTTTGTGTCATTATTAGAAGTTTTGACCTGTACGCCACCACCAAGGAAGTTTAACCATTTGCATATACATATATATACCATAGATATTTAGCCATGACACTTTTTAGTTTTTAAACAGATATTTTGTTCCGTTTTTATTTTATTTTAGAATACTCACAATCAACATCGAATTCACAGTTAAATAACAAATTATTTATATTTGAAGATAAAAATACTTTTACTTCAGTGATTTCATAATAGTTTAAAGAACTAATTGGTATCCTTGTATGTCGAATGTTTAAATATAAGTGATTTTCAGTGTTTTCATTTTCTTAATTGGTAATATTGTCAGAAGGTAACGCACTTTACACCGTATGTTAGTAAACAAAATGTTATGCACCACAGTGTTTCATGGTTTTAAGTTGAAAAGACAGTTACAGTTTTATTACAGCTAGTTTTATTTCAAATGTTACTTTTTATTATGTTTAAAACGAAACAAGTTTGTAAGTATAGTTTTCTTCTATTTAAAGATAAAATTCCCCATACTTAAAAACACTGGTTTGTTATATATCCGTATAATCTCGCTGGTGAAGTGGATTATATTGGATACACAGTTCACTGTTTTATAAGTTCATCTGTTCGGGGAAAAGGTTAGCTAAAGCCAAGAATACGTAGTCAGTCTTCACCTTTTCCGGCATATGAACAAAATGAATAATGATAAGCATACTGACAAGAACTTAAATACTGCGTTCAGCCTCCGATAAATAAGCGTTAAGAAACAAAGCTCTTAACGATGAAACCAGAACGTAATGTCAAGCAGTCGTGAGTCCAATTATTTTGGTGTAATTATTAAATTGTTCATTTCAACTCCTTGTTGAATTCGAAACACGCGCATCATTCTCGGTTATCTTTCGTTGAACGAACAACGTCGTTCCATTTCACTTAGCTCATAGTTTTCCGAGCTCTATTCTGTTGCAAGGTTTAGTTTTTCAAAGTGACTCATCCTGTTCCACAATATGTACAACATGCCTCTTTGGAATGTTTCGTGAAGGTGATTTATCATCGTTCATGGTATCGACATTATGTTTTGAAGAAATCTGTACATGCTTCAGGCATTTATGATAGCTGATTAATATTTGTATTGGTTTAATCGTTATGAAGAACAGCCGCCATTTTGTTGTTCTGTTTTTAATGCCAAATGATTTGAATCTAAATATTGTTTATTTTTATAACTTTAAAACAATAATATAAGACTACTTGATGTGCTCGCAGTGTGTTTTAGCTACAATCTTGGATCGACATTGAAAGATGTCAGGTAAAAAATAATAATTTATTGCGGGTATATCGACCAATACACTGTACGCTTCTGATAATTAAACTTAGAATTAGTGGTTTAAAATAAAACAAATGAAAGTTTGTTGTTTTTCACTTCCACAAAGGAGATTTTATAGGAAAGTTCAATATGTCTTCCAAGCAATACGTACTTAATATTTATTCGTACATAAACACTTGAAAGACAGACTTATTATGCCCCCCCCCCAAATAAATCACAATTATATGCTTATAAATCGTTATTTGCCAAGTTATTATTACACTTCTGCCGTCGTCGTTCGTGTATGCCGAGTTAAACCTAAGGATTGTTTTCATACACGTGTTAAGCGAATTACTGTACACATGTGACATATTATGCGTCAGCTGTCTTATTTTTGATGCAGTCAGGTCAAGGCGGTGTGTAGTTGAACTAAAATATGTTCCCATCGTTTTGCCTCAGGGATGGGGATGTTCCCGTACGTGTACGTTTTGTAAATGCATTCTGTACTATTTCTTTTCTTATCAATCTGAGTGTCATCTTGAGAGTCAAGTAATGTATACATTCTTCACCATCAAGAGTGCCAGTTATTTTAGGACCCTTTCTTAAAATTGCCACAGGGCGGATGCAGTCGCCGAAGTTGAGATGTTTTCTGGAATTTTCCTTGTAGGAGGTCTTCAACCAAATTTGCCTCATATATTTAAAATTAAATTATTGAAATTCGTTTATTTTTATTATTTCTACTTTCAGAATCTACAAGATATACCTATAAAAAATATCTATCTTGAGTTAACACATCTAAATTAAAATAGACTACAAGCTGAACCTAAAGTCTCGTCAGCTAGTGAAAATTAATACAATCCAAATATTGTTTTGATTGGAATCTCTCGTTTATTTATTTTTTTTTTATCCAAAGAATCATTATAATCTATACTTTAATACATTTTCATGATAAAAATTCATAATCACGAATTCATTAATGGATCAGTTTGTTGATACAGAGAAAATATGTTAATATGTTTACTGAGACTACAGTTACTTTTGATTAAAAAATTCCTTTACTTTTCGTTATGGCCTTTTTTAGTAAATTTGTGTCACAGCAACAGATAGTGTAAAACAAGCTGACCTAAGTTGCAGCATTAACCTTGCTGTTGCTGCTTAATTAATCAGATGGTTTTAAGTGTCCCAATTAGCAAGATATTCCAATCAAAATCAGATTACTAGGACTGAAAGAGCTGCATGTAACAAACGGGAACAATAAATTAACCCCGTGTACGTCATTTATGTGAAACATAATATTTATTATCCCAGTTTCTGTGTTAGAAGTTGTTATAATTTCAAAAGTACACACAAAATTAGTAGTACATTTATACAATTTGTATTTTGGGTGTGTGTGTGTGTGTGTGTGTGTAGCCTAGAAACGTAAATTAAATGTGGTTTAAAATAAAAGAACGTATTTGTTATTAATCTTGTTTGTATTTAATTCTGTTTTTTAAATGTTTTATATTTTTAAAGCTAATATTGAAGAGGATGTATCACTTTTATATTTGTACCTGTTTATATTAGTATAATTACTCATAATTTTAAAATCAAGGCTCTTTACAGATACCGTGAAGTACTGATGCGGCAATCATTTAACACTGCAGAAGCGCTATTGCATAATAAATATCAGTTGAAAATCGTGTCTTCCATACTTATAATCGTTTGGGCTGTTTGATGAAATTATAATATATGTGGTGATGTGCAAAGTATTGTTGTTAGAATCACGGAACGCAGATGCTCCTATTTATTGCATGTTTTACTGTGTTACCGATTCTTATACGCCTGTTTTAAGCTTCGTGCTGTGAAACAGAATTTGAAAGTTTACGCTGATCCAACATTGTCATGAATTCAACATTCGAAGCTCCGATAGAAATAAAATAGTGCTTTCTTACTTGTATTTACCAGAAACTTCATGTAACTTACTGATAGAGATATGATACAGTTCTTGCATTGTTGAACTTACCAGAAACTTCGTGTAACTTACTGATAGAGATAGATACAGTTCTTGCATTGTTGTACTTACCAGAAACTTCGTGCAACTTGCTAATGGAGATAGATACAATTCTTTCTTACTTGTATTTACCAGAAACTTCATGTAACTTACTGATAGAGATAAGATACAGTTCTTGCATTGTTGTACTTACCAGAAACTTCGTGCAACTTGCTAATGGAGATAGATACAATTCTTTATTACTTGTATTTACCAGAAACTTCATGTAACTTACTGATAGAAATAAAATATAGTTCTTCCATTGTTGTGTTTACGAGAAGTGTCACGTACATAACTGATATATAAGAGTTTTTTTTACTTAAAACATTATGAAGAAAGATTACTTAAGAAGTAGATAAAACAAGAATTATTGCAACTAATTGCAGTAGAAAGAAGGATCAGTGTATAAACACCAAGCCTCATACTTGATACACATATATTTGGGAAGTGAACAAATTAAACAGTTGTGTGTGTGTGTGTATAAAATTGTGATGAAAAAACGTGGCTGGTTAAATATGAAACATGTTTAACTACTTTTATAGAAACAATTAATAATGAAAAAAACTGAACGTGTTTAGGCTTTCACGTCATATTTAGTTGACATTTCGTGCTTATTTGGTCACGCGTTTGATCTAATGTTTTTTTTTCAAACAGATGTTTAACTCCCGCGTGTAGATAATCTTCTATTTTTTTATCTAAAACATTTGGCCCACCAGTGGCACAGTGGTATGTCTTCGGACTTACAACACTAGAAACCGGGTTTCGATACCCGTGGTGGGCAGAGCAAAGATAGCCCATTGTGTAGCTTTGTGCTTAACTTCAAACAAACAAACTAAAACGTTTGAGAAGTGACGCCAACAAATTATATTTGTATTTATATAAATTCCATTAAAATTTGGCAATTGAAAAAAAAAAATCATTTACATTTTCGTCTTATGGAAATAATACTGACATTTGATAATAGAGTTAGAACAGAAATAGAATGTGGCAAAAGAGCGTTTAACTGGTAAGATTACGTTACCGCATTATTTCTATTGCAAAGATCTGGTGTATAAATCGGGAGGGGGGGGCAGAACTTCGGAAAGAACTGTTTCCTATAGGGCATTTACATAACTTTTACTCGGTATTATGTTTTATGTATCAAAACGTGTGAAACTTTAACTTTGATACAGTAGTATGTTTTTGTACTAAAACGTGGCACTGTTTGACCTAACGTTTCAGTACAGAGTAGGGGATTCTGTTCCACTAACTCTTAATCAGGACTAACATACAAGACACGAGATTCGTGTGCTGTTGTGTCGTGACGCTCAGAATCGACCGAGACAAGGAGTTTAATTTTTGCCTTCATATACAATGAACGATTGTCTTTGTGTTACGTATGTATGTGTAGATATACTCTGCATTCATTTTATCAAGCAAGCGATTATGTTGCACGGTAAAAAAAATTATGAATATGAAAGGGAATATTGAATTTCTTTACTTGTATTATGAAACATTCAGTGCCAAAGCTATTTTGAAACATAATTGGAAGTGTCCTTATCGTACTTTCACAAGATAAATCAAGATGTTAACAGTGGATATAATATGCTAATAGCGACAATTGCAATTAAAGGAATCCAATCTTATTTTAGTTTTTATATGAAAATATGTCTCTGGGTTTGTGTACGACTGCTCACATATCGTTTTTCTTAAGCATATTTATGTATTTTGTACTTTACTTCATCACTTATAAGTGTAATTTATGCGTGTTTTGTATGTACAAGGTTAAGCATATATTAAGCTACATGCACTAACAAACCAGCTTGTCTGGGGAACAACGGCCTAGACAACAAAATTAATGTACATGTAGCGAGTGAAGTACACTCATCGTAAAAACCAATGTTTAAATAACTTGATCACTTCACCAGCTCACAGCTGCTCTTCGCGATCGCAAAACTAATATCACCCCCCTCCTACTACACTGTTCACACAAAGTCTACAAACTGTGGCTCCAGACTCCCGCCCCCCTCCTTTTTTTTCTTCTGAAATGGAAAATTGTTACAGTATTTTTGTTTAGCAAACCATCTGAGTTGTGCTTTAAAGAATGAACGTGGTGTGGCAATATTTAATTAATACAAAAAGAACATGGACAGAAACTCAATGAACGTTTCGAACTCATCACTTTTGTGAGCAAAAGAAAAGAAAGACAGTATAATTATTTACTCTTAACAATACTGAACACAAACACCGATCTCACAGTATTTGTTTCATTAAAGATATAATTATGAAGTTAACTGTTATCGTTACTTCTACGCATGACTGCACATGTTATGATTTATTTATTTTTCTATTTTATTTTGCGAGATTTTCTGTGAAGTAATTAGATTATTTCATAATATGTAAAATTTAAGAATGTCATTTGGTAGGTTGTATTTTATTGAAAAGTTGGCACACATATATACACACACACACACACACACACACACACACTTGGTAAATACAAGCTTGCCAGGTTCACCGACACTTAAGTATGAGAAAAAAACAAAAAACTGGTTCCTAAACAAAAGTGAAGGGTACTGTTATAAATAAGACACACGTAACGTCTACCGTAGTGGGTCATCGTTCTCAGTGTGTAAATAAACGTACGCTGATTAAAGAGAACAAGTACAAAATAGTTCGATCAAAGTCTTTTTGATAACCCCATCGTCATCTGTAGAGAAATTTACCACAATTTATACGGCGCTTTCGTTGTCACCCTCCATGCTTATTTTCACCCGTGAAAAAAGAAGGTTTACCTTCTGAAAGTGCCCAGCTTGTCGGCTTTTTTATTTAGTGATTAATCATATATTTGTATTTTTGCACTTGAATAAAAATTATGAAGCAAATGTATTTAATTTTACAGTCCTTATATTTACTTCATGTATAAACTTTGTGAGGGAATTCTATTAAATCTATAAGATACAGCTTCCTACCTTGCTTCTTTAATTAGTTATACTCTAAACGTTTAAAATCCTTTTGAAGGACTTAAGATGTATAAGATTTCATGTGTTTTAGTTAAACTTGGAGTATCTTGCATATCAATATCATGTTCCATAAGAAAATATATGTACACTCTGATAAGTAGAAATGTTTGATATACAAGGTATGTACATCAACAGTAAGAACATTGGCACATAGAACTGTATTGTTTTTGTAAAATTAAGAATAAAAACAACAGATACAAATGATAATCTGTCATTTTTTATGATAAGATTTGATTAGACTTTGCTAAAGGTGTAAATGGTTATGGACTTCATTGTGCCCAGCCAAGAATTACACTATTAACAATGGACATGAACGTAATTCACTGACTGTTGCAAAGTCTGCAGATGTTAGAACTTCTTAATCCACTGCTCTATTTAAGACACCATTTTTTGATAGAAAATCAAAATTTGACTGTCTTTTCAGTTTTGACTTTTATTGTCATATAGTTCTAAATATTATGCCAGAAAGTTTTTAATAATATTGTCAAAATTATTTTTTGTAATGTCTTTAATGTCCCAGCATTGTACAAATGTTACACTAGTTAAAAACATAGTTAACACCATGCTATCAAACTATACCAGAAAGATTTTAATAATATTGTCAAAATTATTTTTGTAATGTGTCTTTAATGTCCCAGCATTGTACAAATGTTACACGTAGTTAAAAACATAGTTAACACCATGCTATCAAACTATACCAGAAAGTTTTTACAATGTTTGATTCAAAAAATAATCTTAAGTAAAATTATTGTGATATTTATAAGAAAGAATATGCAGTATATAGGCTTTAATGAAGATCTAAGGAATTTCCTCAAAGAGAAATGTTATAGTATGTATGAGTACCTAAGAAGTGTTAATACAGGTATAGGATAGAAAAAAAATTAATTAAAGTATGTAATGATTTTACATATTTAGTAATACTTAATTTAATTAACTTACTGTGACTCAATTGTTGTTAACCAACCATTACTCATGAGAAATTCTATTCTTAAAATTACCAAATTTAACCAGTAGACCGTTTTTTAATATATAAATGAGAATTTACATTAAACTGTTTAAAAACAAAAAGTTTTGGTCCATATTGCAATGGTCTTTTTATTTTTTTATCATTCTGCATTCAGTTCAAGATTCATTAACTTTTATGTCTACCATAAAACTTTCAATTATTTGAGAAAAATTTGAAAAACACTAGTTATTTGCTTGCAAGATTATGCGAATATCATATGTGCAAATATTCAAGATCGTTGTTGAAAAGTTATATTTTCAAAACCTTTCTAGAATGGTACAGTACATAATTCTTTGATAAGCTCATGATAAGATAGTTTTATTTGTGCAATGTTGATAAAAGAAAAACTATTTAAACTATTACCAAAGAAATGGCAATAGTACACTTGAATTTCAACTGTAAATAATCCTAAATCAGATGTATTTTACTCATATCTGTTTTTTAATTAAGTCTTTATATTGACAGATCTATAGTAAATTTTCTACAAAATTATAACAATTAAAAATAACATATCAATGTCTTCTGTTGTGGTGCAACAGGTAGAACATGAAAAAAGTAGAATGCTACTTTTCACTGCTTAAGCATTTACTCATCTAGTAAATATTTTGTTGTTGTTGTTGCAGGTATTGAATATCATTGTTCAAGTGGGTATCCAAAGTCTCCCACCTTTCTCTAGGGAAATTTCTTTTTCTTTCAAAGGAAAACTTCTTTCCAAGTAAAACTAATAATTTAATTTTAAGCTGTTACAAGGAGTAACTTTAAGGAATACAAACATTGTTTTGGGAGATATTCTCCTTTAGAATTTAAGAATATTATTTTATACAAAAATGTTGGCTGCTTGAAAAGCCTTTTGATACATTTGCATGAATAATGTATATAATAAAAATAGAAATAAAGGTAACTAGTATCAAGAAATGGTCTTTCTCTCTCTTTCTCTCCTTTAGGAAACATTTCCCTCAGAGTGAGGTGGGAGACTTGAGATTACTTTGATTTACGATTTTTGATAGCATATTTCTGAAGCTATGTGTGAAAGTTTTTAAAATACAAAGTTTTTCATATTCTTTTGTTTTGTGTATTCTAACTTCATATTATTACTTTAATTTTTATGTAGCAAAATAATATCAAAGTTTATCTGAAATATTGATTGAAATATGGACTTGTATTAACAAGCTTGTTTATAAGCTTAATATTAATATCACAGTATTTTTCAGTCATATTATGTGGTTATATTGTACTTAATGGCAATGAAACCTCAGCTGTGGTAAGCAAAGTGTGGCACTTTGTAACAAGTGAGAATCCACAAACATAAAGGTTAGTGGCAAAAGCCATCCACAAGCTCCAGGTGACAGTATGCAACATAATCAAGAAAAATCTCCATCTGGTGAAGAGTCATAAGTCACATGTACACAAGTTGCTTCCATGACATAGCTGTTTAACCCTTCGACTGCAGCTGCTTTAAACGGGTTCAGAATTTTTGTGAGCTATACATTGTATACAGCATACTCACATTCAACTGCTGGAGGTGGACTGTATCCTATATGGTGAATCAGCAGTCAATGGGATTTCTATGCAATCGTACCTTTGAAATGGACACTGGGAAGCTGTTGTCATTATACCCTAGCTGGCATATGGAAAGAATGGAAGTGTGTGTGTAAAACGTACTGTGCAAAAATCAATAATTAGATTTCAGGCTACTTTCAAAAGCCACAGGTGAAATAACAAAATTTTATTAATCTTCATATTTAGTACAACAGAAGCAGTGGAATTGCTTGGGTTCAGCAAACAATCAATATTTTGTGTATCCCACTTTTGCTTTAATAACTGCAGACAGTCTTTCAGGCATTGTTTCAACACATTTAATCAAAATGTCCTTTGAGATTTTACTCCAACTGTCTCCCATACACTCCCATAAAGTTTCTTTGGAAGTAACTTTTGATTTATCAAGTTTTTGATCTATCATATCCCAGATCTGCTCAATTGAGTTGAGATCGGGGCTCTGTGGGGGCTATTGCATCAGTTGAATGACTCCAGCAGCTTCTTTCTTAGGTAAGTAATTTCTGCATAGGTTGGATGAGTGTTTGGGGTCATTATCTTCTTGTTAACAGAATCCTTTACCAATAATACACAAACCACTGGGTATACCATGATGGATCAGTATCTGTACAGTACTTGCACTGGTTCATTATTCCATGTATTTTGCAAATATCTCCTGTTGCCTCAGCAGAAGAACACCCCCCCAAAAAAAAGAACACTGCCTCTCCCATGTTTCATGGTAGGTGCTGTGCATTGAGGTAAGTATCTTTCACCCTTCTTCCACCAGACATACAAACTGTGCTTTGAACCAGATATTTCAAACTTGGACTCATCTGTTTATAACATCCTTTTCCAATCATAAGCAGTCCAGTTTTTGTACTTTATAGCAAATTTCAGTCTTTTGACAATACTTGGAGATCGAGGTAAAGGTTTTTTAACTGCTACATGACCAAATATTCCATTTTCACTGAGTCTTTTTGATACTGCAGATCTGGACACTTTTCTGTCATTGGTACATGTCATTTATCTCATGCTTGAGATCAGTGGCAGTCTTCCTTCTGTCCCGAAGGCTACAACAAACGAAGATACTTAACATCAGTATCATTGAGTTTAGGTGTTCTGCCTCTTCCTTTCTTATTTTCAGATTTACTTGTCTCAATTTCATGATCGAGGGTGTACTTGACAATGTTTGGGAAGCAATTTGTTGGAGAGTCCAACCAGCATCACTTAAAGCTTTTATGCAAACTCTCTGTTCTACTGACAATTCTGTATGCTTTTTGGGCCTTGGCATGAACAAAACTTAATATATAGTGTTAAATACTGTTTTTATCAAGGTTTATTTGTGGAGTGCTATTAAATTGATTTCTTTTAGCATATACCAGTACCATATGCTAGCTCCTTTCTATATAGTTAAGACACTGTATGGGGAACCATGACAGTTATTTCAGACCTTAAATTTGATCAGTATGTTCATTCAAGCAGAACTTTTATGACATGCTCTTCTTACCAGTATGTACTGAGTACTGTTCAAAAGTGTTAGGACAAGAGAATATTTGTTCATTCATTTCATTTTATGGGGCTAATTCTTCCAAGCCATTACAGAATGTAAATTTCAACACTATGGTAATGCTTCACTTATCCTTGTTGAGAATTGAATGAGCCAGGGTGAGAATACTTATCATTCTTTAGAATTTCCATTGTTTGTGTGTGTGTATGTATGTATAATTCTAATACCAATTTAGAAGTTGAATTTACTATAACTCTCCTACCAGTCCAATGGGCTCATTCGTCTAATATTTTATATTTCACTGATTAATGGACAAATGAAACAACTAAACTTGTGTGTTACAGTTACTACATTGCACAAAATAATCAAGGAGTAATGAATTTATAATGTTAAGACAAGGTAAAAGCACTGTTATAGAATAATATCACTCACATGACTTATTATTATATGCCTGTTTTGCATAATGATGGGAAAAGGAGGATAAATGATGTTGTTTTATTATGTTTTTTCTTTTTGCCTTGTCTCTTCGCTATTTCGAATTAGCCATTAATTGTTTTATAGAGTGTAATTAACCTTAGGTATGAGCGCAGTAAACAACACAATATATATTTTTAGGTCAATGTGAATTACGTTGCTGCTGTCGGTATTATTTTAATATGTTGTTCAAATATCTATAGTCAGCATTAGTTTTCATATTTATCGACGTGGCTTAGTGGTTAGCATACCGGAATATGCGTTTTGGGCCATGTTGTCACGAGATCGCGCTCCAAACTGTGGGTGAGTGTATTTTAAGAGTGACAGTCAAATTTTACTATTTGGTCAGATTAAAGTAGACAAGCAGTGTGAGTTCAAAAGTAGGGTCGGTTAGTACATAGATAGCTTTTCTGTAGTCTTATGCGAATATCCAACAAAAGTGATTTACACCAGCGAAGGGACGTTATAACGTTTCAAGATCATTTTCAATATATGAAAAACAGCAACGTTTCAATGTTTAATTACTAACAATAGATATCTACAGATGGTTATTTTTGATGGACTACCCAATTTCTCACTCCAAAGATATTTGAACGTGAAAAAATTATTTACAAGTAGATATTAGACATTGGTAAGATCAGATACATATAAAGAATAATTGGAACTTATAACATTTTAGTTATGATACGACAAAAACCACTCTTATGAACTGTCAACATCCTCTCCATTAATTTTTATTCAAATCAGGCATCTGATAATACATCATGCAACTTGAATGCCAATGCTTTACCATCCAATCTGGTAAATGAATATTTAATAGAAATAGCTTGACATTTTCACAGATATTTAACTGCAGTACTGAGCAATGCGAGCATGAATTATTGAGTAGCTAGGATAGTTTGCATGTTTAAAGCCAAAACATCAATAAGGTCCTAGGGTACCCTGGACCATTTCTCTGAAATAGCTGTTTCCAGGGGTCTTATCAGTTCACATAATGTGACGTCTTTCAGGAGCATATCATGTATGCTTGGTGAGTGTGTAGGCCACTGTATTCTTCAGCATGGGTCGACCAGCTTTGCATGTTGTAAACAATCGTTATCATTCATCAGACTGAAGTCTGGTATAGCTGCTCTAGCATTTGATAACACAGAGTTATACATGGTCTCTCTTAGGTGTGACAATAATGGTACCATTTCGTAGGTTGTAGGTGTTGGTTGGCATGTCCACCAATGTTTGTTCTCCCTCTCTTAAACCATATTTAGATCGTTATGTGCTATATGTATGGAAGTGAGGTTAATTTTGGTCTCACGTTCCTTAACATATATATTCCGTTATTATCTAGCTGCAGAGTGAAGTACGACTTTTCTGATATTTTTTTAAACATATGGTTTCACCATTAGGCTTATAGCCTCCCAGTGGTTCAGCGGTAAGCCTGAAGGTTTATAATGCTGAAAACCGGGTTTCGAATCCACATTGGGAACAACTCAAATAGCCCACTGTGTAGCTTTGCGACTTAACAACAACAAACCATTAGGCTTATATTTTGTACCATTATAGGCGAGCTGTTATATTTCTTCCTTTGAGCGTAATGTACCTTACTGGACTTCTGGTTTACAGGCCGGCCTTGAGAAGTCTGTTTCTTACCATTTGTGTACTGAGTGTCCAGTTCTGTAGGTGTTGATGCCTGATTCAGTCTTGAGATAATATCCAACGATTACAAAGAGCCAGAATTGGCTGATGATAATTGCCTACTTGTAGCGTGATTAGTCATCTGCTTTGTCCGCGTGTCTTGAAAGCTGTTCCACGTTCTTCTAACGACACTTTGAGACACTTGTAGTCAATTCGTAACAGCTCGCTGTGATTAGCTGGCTTTCCAAGTGCGTGAAACTTCCAGATGTTTTTAGTTAAAATTATTTTGGGGGACTTTAAAGAAACAACTGAGTTAATACACTGAGATATTCGGCTAAATAACCAGACATCTGCATTTCAGATCACAAGATACCCGATTTATTTAACAACGAAATGAAGAAGGTGGTTGGCATTATTTTGTAACATTGGTTTTGCCTGATCACAGCTGTAATATTAGAAAGTTGTTACCCTTACATTTTTAATAGTGTTATGTTAACTTTCGCTTATAAACTAAATATATATGCTAGTTTTAGGTTTGTGCTTGTACAGCATGAAGAATCACCAACACCATTATTGTAAAATAATAATGATAATAATAACAAAAGCGTAAGCCAAAATGTCACCATATCAGTGTTAAGTTTTCGAATATTCTTGGAATTAGTGATCGCTTAGCTTGTACTTAACAGAAACTCGAGAACAATGGTTTCCAATTTTTTTCTCTGCCAACACCCTAACCCAGTTACCTTGATTTGCGTGACACCCCTGCTGCCACATTCAATATTTTTGTACTTTTTTATGTTCTTAATTATTCTTCCATTGGTGAAACTATTGCGACACCTCTAGCAACTTGTCGCGACACACAGTTTGGAAACGACTGCGCTAGGAAAACCACCATTTTAGGGAAATTCCAAATAATCTTTCTACAGTTTCAAACTACAAAAAATTGGTATTTTTAAATACATATTTTACAAACTCTCAAATCTTCTAAGCTAAAGTTAAGCAATTTTATTTTCCGTGAAAAACGTATATACGCGGAAATTCTAGGTAGCTAAGTAGTGTATTAGTAAGATTAAGTCTGCATATTTTTCATTTCAACCTGCTGTCCGAATGCCTGATATCATTAGAGAAAATCTGATAAAATTTTAAGAAAACTGGATAGTTGTTTGATGAAGATGAAGTTTAATGTTGAGAACGCAGCCTTGATAAAAAAAAATTAATAGTGGCCTAGTGATTAGCGTGTCTGGACAGAGAATCTGAGGGTTCGTGTCCCGTTGTAGCGAAAAAGGCATGCTCTTCCTACTTTGGGGCCGCAAATACTCTACAGAAGTGACGACCAAATCCCACTATTTGGTGAAACAAAAGTGAGCGCATTCCAAGAGTTGGCGGTGGATGCTGTTGAGTCAGCTTCCTTCCATGTAGAGTATCAGTTCATAATTAAGGATAGGTATATGCGCAGATATACAGATTTTGTGTAACTTTACGCGAAAATTCTAAACAAGCAAATATTTTTATTACTTGTACATTTAATTGGAATTTTAAAATCATTTTAAATCTGTCATGTATGTATGTATGATAGTAGAGGATGCTTTATGAAGTGTGTGTGTATTTTTATATATATATCGACAACTTGGTTTAATGAAATACATCTGAGTATAAGAATATATAGTTTATGTAATCCAAATATTATTTAATTATTGAAGACCTTTATTTAGTTCGTAAGCCTAAAGTTTTGAAAATTTCGAAGTTTCTTTACCACTTTGTTCAATAAATTTTAGTGTACTGTTTTTAACTAGAAGTGTGAAAGAGGAAACAATAGTACGATATTTTTAGAAAAGAAATGGCTTATTTTCGTGCTTGACCACTTTCATTCCCCTTGTTTTCTTTAATTATCGTGATCTGAATCGTTTCCATGTAACGTATGTATAACGGCGTAAGTTTGATATTTTTGAAAATATGCCTTTCAAAGCGCCTATTAAAAACAGTAAATTCTGGAAGGTTGGGCTCATATGAAAGAATAAACCTGTGTTATTTCTTCAATGATATCCACGCTAATATAAGTATTCGCCCTAATGTGTTTGAAGTGGTCATTTGTTTTCAGTATGATTATATGGAAAATGTTCAAGTTCTAAACATGCTTAGTTTTCTGTTGTTGTTTTTTTCAGGGTCGTCATACTAAAACTGGTCAGTTGGCTGCTATTAAAATCATGGATGTTAACGAGGTAAGACTAAAAACTTCATTCTAAATTTTACAAAAATCGATAATAGAGAAAGTTGTACAAGTACACGTGACTAATCCCCAACTTCTCCCTCCGGCGAGCCGTCTTAGCGAATGTCAAGTATGGACATCAAAGTCATTTCCTGTTTTGCGTTATTGTCAGTATTACATTCTGATTTGTTCTTGAAGCCACAAATATATTAATAAAATAAATATCGTCCCTCGAAGGGACAGCCGTAAGTTTACGAACTTACAACGCTAAAGTCCGGGGTTCGATTCTACGTGATTGACATAGCCCAATGTGACTTCGCTCTAAAAGAAACAAACAACATCGCTGTGGTCTGTCACTAAACTGTGTTTTCACAGTTGAAAAATATATTAATGCCACCATTCTATGACTATTATAGAATATATGAGTAGTAAGGTACATTCTGGTAATCTTTCCACATTTCTCTGCACCTGTTCTACATGTAGTTATGAAATTCTCTACATTTAAGAAGGTCGTAAACATGTATTAATTATTTTGCTTAAAGATAAAGGTTATATACGACAACGATTATCTCATAAAAGCTTTTACCAGTTTAACCCTGTGTCTCTGCACTTTGGAGTAGGACAAGCCCATCTCAAGGGAGTGACACAAACACTTGCATATTTGTATGAGTTAAGGGCTCTCTCCCTTGTATATGGTATTTGGAATATTTGTTTGTAGGTATTCAAACGATTATGGGATACAATACTCTCATCTTTGGCCGACTTTAAAGTGCGGTGTATCACTGCTCAGTAGCCAGTATAAGTCTTGAGGAAATGTAGAAACAAGCCAGTTGGCCACCAAAATAAATTACATTTCTCTGCATATTCGCATGGCTGGGTGTTCTAACTTCCACCCTTTTGCTGTCCGTGCTCAGCTTTTTATCGTTTAACGGCTTTGAACCTGCGTTTTGTGGATATTTTTACTTATCTGTCGGGCACTATTGTACCCAAGTACCACAAACTAGTTAAAAGTAACATTTTGGTTTAAGTACCAGGATTCGCGCAACTCAAAAGTCCTAACCACCTATCATTTCAAAAATACTTCATGAACGAGTTTAAGTTTGAGATTTTTGTTAGTTTCAGTAGTGGAGCAGGGATCTCTTTCAGTTCTTTTAGTCACGTTGTCCAGCTGGTAACCCTCTTCGAAGACCCAGATTTGTATTTTGAAATATATTTAATGATGTTTTTTAATTTGTACTCTTAAATTTCATTCCTTCTTTAGACTACACTTTTTAGGGGAACAACATTTGTCTAGTTTTGTTAGGATCAAAACTCCGAAATACCGTTGTATAGAACAGAAGCAGAGTAAAATATGAGAGATGAATTTTGACAAGGAAACGGTGTGACCAAGTTTGAGAAGTCTGAAGGTTTTCTTACCTCTCATGTGAGAGGGAAACGGTGACAAAAAGCACATTTGAGATTGAATTTCTCAGATTGTTCTCTAAGTGTTCTGTATCCATTTTTCTTACAGAATAGCAGCTAGTTTAAAGTTTTTTAGAGGAAAAGGAAGTTAAATACAGATTGTTTCTGGTGTTAGATCGTGTTAATAACTATAAGTTAATGTTAAGAACTATAGTTATAGTCAAAAGTCTTAAATATAAGTGGTAAAAAAGTTAGCAACAATGTGGATTACAGTTTGGTTTTAGCATGATTATTTATTCATTATTTTCGTTTCTCTTTTTTTTTATTATTATTTTAGAAAAATGAAAGACAACATTGTTGACGTTTAGGCTAAATAACACCATCAGTTGCGAATGTTCATTAAATTGTTTTATCTTAATCATGACTAATTAGTATTTTGTGTACTGACTGCATTGGTATACAGCGGTAACAAATACTCTGCATCGCATATAAATTAGGTTGGGTTTCGCCTTTTGTGGTTGACGTGTCGGGCTGCGGAACGTGGGTTCATTAATACGATATGTACCAGTTTATCCAGTGTTACTGACTTATCAATAAAAGTTGTTGAATGAAAGTAACATGAACATTTTGAATATGCGTACAATTACCAAAAAGGATAAACATTTGTCTGTATATTAATATTACCATTTTTATTCATCTGGTACAAATGTTATCATTTTTAAAATCACAAATTACAAAAATAAAAAAAAATGCGCTCATAGTTTGGCCAAGACTAAGGTAGATTTATCAAGACCCTTCCAATTCACCCAACACCATGACGTAAAATAGGCGATAGAAACAGCCGTCTAGTTTAGTCAAATACGCTTTAACATTTTTTGTTTCTTTTAGTTGTATGTATCTACGTTGACGGTAAAATTAAGGGCTCAACTGAAGGGGTTTTTACTGACGCATAGTATTTAAAAAGAAAACGCGTTTAGTATTCTTAAAGAGTAAAAAAATGTTTTATTTCCGTGTGAAGACATTTTGTTAAGCCTTGTATAGTGGATCGATACTGATAAGGCGGATATCTGAGTCATTTTTTGGCACGTGTATTCTTTAGTATAAACGGAAATAAGCATTCTTTCAACTTATGACTCCTTTCAAATTTTCTGGCTAAATCCCTTACTTTTAACCATATAAATCCTATATGAAGCCTGGGATCAGAATGAAGCAGGAACTTCTTACCTTATTTAATAGAATTCTGTGAAAACTTTTCACTGATAAAAAATTCACAGTAATACGTTTACAATAACTCGTTTCCATACCACGTCATTAATGTCCCTCCACAGTGTTAAGTGATTAATTAACAGAAGGTCATTGGGCGCAAAGTGTCTTACAGGGCGAAGTTGAAAGATCTCTGGTCAAAATAGGAAGTGGGTATAACTCAAGAAGCGGCTCTTCATATTAGCGTTATGGTGGCTGTTGTCATATCATCTTCTTCTGAGTTTAAGTATTATTGCAATAGTGGCGGCCATGTTTTGTCATTGCATTCTTCCATAGATAATGCTAGCGTGTATGTTGTGTTATAGAAATTTTTTTGTGTGTGAAGACATGACTCTATCTATGAATGTACTTAACGTTAATTTACGTCAAAGATATAAACGCTAAATAACAGCAATAGTAGGGGTGGGTGGGTGAGGGTGGAGGAGTTTTTGAAGTCCACCATTAACATGCCCCTTGTTCCAATCTATCATCCCACAAAGTTTGGTTGAGATTGGCCCAGCGGCCTAGGAGTAGTTAAATAACGGACAGGCAGACAGACACAGATTTTGTGCTTTATACACACACACACACATTTATATACACATGTTTAGTTTAATTTCAGAAGAATATGCTTGGAACGATGACTGTTATAAGTCAGGATGATTGAATT
Organism: Limulus polyphemus; assembly: GCF_000517525.1. Taxonomy (NCBI): domain Eukaryota; kingdom Metazoa; phylum Arthropoda; class Merostomata; order Xiphosura; family Limulidae; genus Limulus; species Limulus polyphemus. The sequence goes on from NW_013667097.1 coordinate 46,267, forward strand.
TGTAGTTATCGCAAAAAATTTACAAT
>NW_013667097.1:46313-47885 GCF_000517525.1 Limulus polyphemus
ACACACACACACACACACACACACACACACACACACACACACACACACATATACATGTTTAGTTTAATTTCAAAATAATATGCTTGGAACGATGACTGTTATAAGTCAGCTACAGTTCTTACTCTGTGTATCTGGATGAGTATCGTATGTCGCTTGTAGTACGTGTACATAAACAACTTGTATATTTTAATTTATATTTAAAATATAAGACAGTTCTTAATGTTCTATATAACGCAGTTTTAAACCACATGAGAATGTTTCATTCCACTTATATAGTTTAACTGTAAAAGAAAAAGTTTTCAGTCAAACATGAAGTAGTAGCTGCGGTGACGTCATTAGTAAATTATGCAAATTAGTATTAGCGAAGTTTCAAGCTTTCCTTAGGTAATATGTTCCGAATCAATGAAGGTCAAAAATCTACCCTTCATTACAGCCCTAGAAAAATTACATAAAAGTATGGGTCATCTGTGCTGTGCCCACCACGAGTATCGAAATTCGGTTTTTAGCAGTGTGAGGCCTCAGTCTTACAGATGAGCCACTGGAGGATGACTGAATTTGTAGTTATCGCAAAACATTTACAATGATTAGCTGAGAGAAAACAAAAGTAGATCTGACCAAGTATCACTTCACACGCAGTCTGTAAACGTTCGACACACACAGACTTCAAAATCCTAAGTAATAGCAAATACGAGTATGAGAAAATGGATGTATAACTTTCCCACACAATGTCATCCCAAAAATGGAACGTCAAACCCTGAATTATTACACTTCTCCACCCATGGTAACATAACCTGACACACACATCTCATAAATATGATAAAAGTTGTGCTTGCTTTTTGAAGATAAAACAACAACAATTAGTTCACAATTTTAACTGGACTTTAAATAAAACTTGTCAAATGGATTTTTTTTTCTTAGGAAAAAAATGCAATTTAATCTTAAGTTACGAAATCATTAGAAATGACCAACTTTTCAACATATTAAAAGAGGCATATCAATCATCACATGAATGAGTGGAATAATTCAATAATTTAACTTATATGAACTTAAAAATTATAAACATAAATGTTTAAATTGTGACTTCCCTCCCCCCCTACATTTAGGTATTCAACTCTAAAGTAAAGAAAATAGTGAAAAACTTTATCAGTTGAAGGTCTTTGCATGAAGGTTTATTTAAAAACTGATTACACATTTTAGATAACATGAATATTTCATTAAACACTAACAAATCCATTCCTCCTTTCCCAATTCTACTTCGTTGATAAGAGGTATCTCGTATAGACAACCATGCCATTACTGCCATGTGCTTGTAGTCGGGTGTCGTGAAAACTAAATATTTTTACTACCGCTTGAGTCATGACAGCAAATAACGATGTCTTGCTAAATGGAGTATGGAGTCGTAATCACCTAAAACTTAAAACCAAAAATAATAAAAAAATTCTCCTGTTTTAAAGAAATGTAACATAGCGAACTCAATAAATCTGCAAGGCAAAATATATGTGAGAAAACGGTGGTAGAAATATTTCGTGAAGACGTCGCCAATTTTGCGTGTACTATGAACTGATAATTTCT
>NW_013667097.1:48627-58909 GCF_000517525.1 Limulus polyphemus
TAATTTCTCGTGTATCTTCGGGGTTAAGTAATTATCTAACATGCCTTGTTGTTCAGTAACTTGATGCAAAAAAAGCAACGGTGTTCTATAATAACGACACCAGTAAATATAGTATCAATAATGTAAAATTGGGTTAATGGCACTAATAATACTGGAAAGTGAGTAAAAGAAAATTACGTAAAAATCAACATACAATTTTGTGACATAATGAGAGTCGGTGATGTTAACATCGCAGCTATTTTTAGTGTTATATTTCCCCATTTTGCTTGAATACTGATGTAATTTTTAGTGGTAAAATGTTTCCTTAATTCAAAACCTGCACACCTCATAAACACTTGTTAACATACAAACCTCATTAATGTATTTTTTTTATATTATCAAACCTGTGTTCAATAGGTGCAACTGCTCTCAGTAACTAACCAAGATGTCTATAAATTACAAAACAAAAACTGAAAATCCACGCATCTGCACAATAATCCTTGAACATCGACAAGTACTACTCTCTTTATTTAAGGAAGAAATCTAAAATGATATTTCCTTCTTGTTGTCAAAATGAATTTATCAACATGGAAATAACCACCGGTTTAGTTAGCTCAAATCTTTTCCTTACAGGTTTTAATAATATCTAAGCGATAACAAAGTTAAAATCAATCAAAATTAAAACATTGTTTGGAAGACTGAAAGGGTATTGTGAGTCAAGTAACTGGCCACGATACAACACACATATAAACAATGTGAAAAACAAGCTTGAAAGTTTGCAAATCTACGCCGAAAAATGTTAAGGTTCTTTTCAAATTTTCTGTATACTGTTCGATTTGTTAGTTTTTTCCCACTTCTACCTTTTAATCAGTACATATAAGTGCTACTTTGGAAAAGTAACACTGGAAATGATTAAACCGTAATTACACGATCAGTCTAATAGAGCGGTTTCGTTTTTTTCTACAACTTACACAAGTCTTAAGGTATACTGTAAGAAAAAAAAATGTTCCAGATCATTCTAAACGAATAGAGTATTTTACACTTCATTGTAAAATAGCAAACACATGTAGAGTTTCTCCTGTTACCCCTCAAGAGGTCCTATCTCGTTCCATTATTAGAATAACGACTGGTGCACGACATTGTTTCTATGGTAACGCACGGCCCCCGCGTGGTTCATAAAACAACTAAAGCACTCCAGCGAAGTCCTGAGGGTAAAACATCTGGCTATGGCTATCACTGGACCCTTTTCGGTTTTCATCTTCCGATATCTAAACTGATGGGATGGGGAATATAAATATCGATCACCTAAATCCTACTGATCTGTTCTGTCGACTTGCTGATAAATGTACAACGAGCTTCAAATTCTCATCGTTAATGATACGGTTTCTGGCAGGAATTCGAGGAGAGTTCTAAACAATCCGAGGTTCATCAGGAGGCATTAAAAAACATCACTAAAACAAAGATGTTCACTGGAGCGTACTTTTATGGTGAAGCATGGGGAGGGGGGTATAACTGTGTTACTTAAATCAAACGCACTGAATGGCTAGTGTACAAGACGTCAAATAAGTGCTCGGATACAATAAGTATGAAACATAAAATATACACCAACACCAATAGTTTTGAAAATGGAGAACCTTGTGGAGGCTTGTGTTTAATTAATAATCAACGTTAGTTAAAAATGTGACTGATAATAACACTCTTTTGTAACTATTGGTTATAGTTGAAGGTCCTAATTTATTTTCTAATCGAACTGTTAGTGTTACTCTGTTATGTTTTGCTGTTTATTTATTACAAGCTGAGATACCTGTCCTTTGTCTGGGTTATAAAGTTAAAAAAATGTGTGGATGGATGCAATGATAAATAACACAAAAACCCAAACTTTCACATAATTGATTTGTAACATAACATATTATTACAGTACTTATTATTACCTCACCACAAGTTTTATATAAGCTTTAAGAACTCAATGTGTATATACTTAAAAGTATACACTGTGCAATGGTCAGAGTGACTTTGTACGAAGAAGTAGCGGCCAAAATAATGGCGGTAGGTGAGCTTTTTGTTACCAGCTTTTAATATAATTTTACATATCACGCATTATGATATTATTGCAATAAATAACTTGCAAATGTGTTTTGTTGTATTACTTTACATTGTGTTTGAGTATTTAAAAAATTATGATCTTTTTACCTGTTTCATTATTTCCGGCCACCGATTACCTTTCGTAGAAATAACTACAGTAACCGTCTTAGTATCTTATTTTCTGTAAGAACCACAATTTTGATAATTTCGTGATTTTTTTTTTTTTCAAGAATTTGTCATCAAACGGCGACCTTAACTACTTAACCTTTTTTTTTTGACCGACATTTAGTTTTTGAGGTTGGACCTTGCGGTTTTTTGTGTTTATTTTCTTCATATTATTATTATTATTAACACATGGAATAAGATTCGAAATTGAATGCAAAAGCTTTCCTCCCAATCAAGATAGTGCAATTGGTATTCTTACAGTAGTAGTCATTTAAAGACCAAAGCTCGTGCTTTCATTATTTGAATAAAAGGACATTCAAAGTCGCAGAATAATAATGGAGTGAATCACGTGTAATTAGGATATTGTTATGCAAAACGAAAGACCTAACTTCGTAAGAGGCTTTGAACTACTTTTTGTATTTTGCGCTCCGACGGTGAATAACTTGGCTAAACAAACTTCATAAATTTGGTCACTTTAAACCCATCGACTGATGCATTTCCCTAAGATAAATTTATCAAATAAATGTGTGAAACTTTAAAACAAAATCCAGTTAAAGTATAATATCTATGATACTGAAAATTGTTTTTAAACGCATTTCAGAAATGCAAGACCAAAATAACCAGGGTATGTGGTCGTCTGCAGTTTCGTTTATCGCCTCTTCAGCAGTCGTTGTGATTAATGATACTTTGTTATCAACGGTTCGCGTTTCGTATCATCCATACACTATACTTAAAAATAACTAAATAACTAAAATCAGCGGGAAAAATAGAACTGCAGTTGCTGAATGATTCATAACCTACATTATATCAGCTTTTTAAATAAATTCTATCACGAAATGATAATATATTTCGTAGCTGCATTATAGCATAAAAAGTGATGGTAAATAAATTTTTAGAGCCCTTTCTCAATTAGCGTTCATTTTATCGTAGCTGTTCTGTTGTATCACAAGTCAACAATCCCTACCAGAATTGTCAATCAAATCAAAGTCTGTATTATGAAAATCTTCTCCTTTCCTTCGTCATGAGGCATAAAATAATAATAAAGCAGGTCAATAAAACCCGCAGTAGATATGTTGAAATTTGTGGAAATGGAGGTTTCTTAGACGTATACTAGTACACTCAAGTACACATGAAACACTAACCTTTCGCCAACAAAGCAATTTTAAATTCAGAAAAAAATAAGAAAAAGCATTAGCTAGAACACTATGTTACCACAGTAATTGAAATTTTATATCATATTCACACTTGTACGGACAGATTACGTTTAATCTGTAAATATGATAAGGTACAACAGGGCGAATCAGTTGTTAGCGAGTAGTCGTTTTAGTCTTTCAGAAATGTTTGGAATATTATTACTTAAATAAAGCCTGTATAATATATGCAATGAAATAAAATGTCAATCAGTTTTAACTCAATCATTTTACATTAAAATACTATTCTACTGTGTTTTCCTTAGCGCTGATAAATATAACACCATGAGCACTTGCGAGTAGTTGCTTTTATATGAAGCTTGCACTGATAGTGAAATGAAAAACTTTAAAAGTCATGAATGTCCTGATAATTAGCATGTTTATTTGCAGTTGCAGTGAGTAATATCCAAAACAAATACTACCGAAGGTTCTCGGGGTATGGAGATTAATTCTTTGGTTTTATGAAATATCTAATGCATACTTGCTTTTTAATGCTTTAGAGTAAATTATAAAATCCGCACGTACCGAAATCTTCTTTACACACAGTCCGTTATTATGTATGCTTGGCGGTTCCTTCGGAGGTTTGACCTTCAATTGCCTAATAGAATATTTGTCATAAACAGCAACTTAATAACTAAATTGAGAGTCCTACTGAGCACATTAATGAAAAGTAATAAGCAGTTTTTTTAATTCGGATATAATTTAATATTTTATTAACAAAGTTTCGAGCCATAGAAGTAGGTGGATTATTATCTAGTTATATCTGATTATTGTTTGCTATTTTCCGTGGGTTAATGGCAGTTTCTCAATTTTTTTAGCCTGATGTGCCATTATTTGTTGGTAAGCACAAACCTACATAGTAGGCTATATGTATTCTGTTGAATACGAGTATCGAAACCCGAATTGTTTGCGTTATAAGCCCTCAGATTTACTGCTGAACCACTGGGGGCCTCTGATGTTTGTCTCTCCTCATTTCTTCTACGTAAGAATGATTATATTAACTTTACTTAAGCTTTTCATAAATTACTTTTATCTCTCCGTAGGATGTTTTTAGAACAATATTTTTGATTTTTAATTCTGGTTTTTGTATAATTAAAAAACCTTTTTTGAATACTTGTTTCCATAGATTGTTAAGATTTCACAGAATTTTTCAACGAGAGGAATTTAATTTCAACTCAAAAAAAAAAGAAAGAAGAAGAAGAAACTCATCGTAATTTTCGTTCTTAACCATTTAATCTCTACATATAAAGACGAAATTTATGTTTGTTTGCACCCTAACTCCTCCGAACCTATTGGGACAATCTCAACTAATCTTTGTTGGTATGGGGAATGTCCAAAGGGGGTCAAAATTGAACTTAACCCTATTTTTATTTTGTAAAGCCTTTTGGTTAATTACTCCCAGCCTGTTGAGTTAATCTCAAGCAATCTTGACAGGTTGACGCTTTAGACAATGTTGAATATTCTAAAGGGATTCAAGGTCAAAGTATGAAAGTTGCTGGATTGTTTCTCAAACAACCATGTATGTATCATGGTCAATGAGATGTAGGGTGTTCAAGGGTGCAGTCACCTCAAAATATTTATTTGTTGGTAGATGGAATGCAAACTACAAATGTTGTTTATGAAGAAGCTTTGTTATAATTTTAAAATTTTGAGATAAAGTTTATGTTCAAGTTATTACTTTGAAATATATGATTGCTGTTAAACTCACATTGTTTTAATTAAGTTTAAACATTCCCCTTCAGTTGACTGGTATTTCAGCTTGTATCAATAATAAATTCTAACACCACTTATGATAACTGCTTGTAAATGTTCATATGCTAATATGTTGTTGTAATTTGAATTATGAAAGCACTGTTCAACTGTAAGCGCGTATACGCCAATGAATACTCTCTCCTGTGGGTCGAAACGTCGTTAATTAAATATTAAAAGTTATTCCTACTTCAAAGTTGTTGATTACGTTTAATTAAACACCAGTTTCTGTTGAGTAAAAGTTTATTTTGTACTGAAATTTAGAATATAATTTTATTTTTTTTCTGTAATATTATGCCCCCCTCCAGTGGCACCGCGATATGTCTGCGGACTTACAGAGCCAGAAACCGGGTTTCGATACTCGTGGTGGGCAGAACACAGACAGCCCATTGTGTAGCTTTGTGCTTAACTTCAAACAAACAAACTAATATTAATACATCAGTGGAAAAGGATACTTTTTTCGTAACTTCGTAGTAATATAAACATAATCTCCACGAACACAAAGCTATTGTTGTAGCATTTGAGTGAGCAATCTTTACGATATTTAAGCCTTTTTGTAAGTTTTATAAACACTGGTTATAAATATTATAAACATTTCCTATTTTATTTATTTTTTCAGAATTGTAATAACACACAGAACCTTTTTTTATGCCCACATTTTACTTTGTTAGTACACGCGTCTTTCATCTTTCTCAGTTGCTCTTAGATATGTGTAATATTCAGGAGTGATTAAACTGTATTATTCTAAGAAATGACATTTTTTTCTCTTACAAGAATTATAAAACAAGCACATCGTTTATCCGTAAGACCTCAATTATATCTAATTGTAGAAAGTTTCGTGAGTTGTCTACAAATAGTTTTAAGTTGCTGAATATGCGGATGATTTGTCATTTTTGGGCCTATCTCCCCCCCCCCCTCCTCCTGTGGCTTAGTAGCATGAAAGCAATTATGTGGAAATTTTCCCAAAATTACGGATTTATAGAGCTAAAATCCGGTATTCGATTCCCTGCGTTGAACAGAAAGCAGATATCCCATTTTGTAGTTAGTGGCAAATTTATGGATTTAGAGACTTAAAATCTGGGGTTCGACTCCCCGCGTCGAACAAAAAAAGCAGGTAGATAATTTTGTAGTTTTACGCTAAAACAACAACAGCAACTCAAATAATTTTTTTTTGTATGTCGCGAATTGCAAAATTGCTTAAAGCCACTTAAGTTTTTACACTCACTACCAATATTAAGCATAAAGCCCCACCTCCTATATAGCTAACAATAAAACAACTGAGGACGATTACACCAGGCAAAGCTATTTATTGTAATGTTACGTAACGTTCAAAAATATGAAAATGTAAAAGCAGATATATATTTGTTAATTTTCATTTCTTTTTTTTTTCGTACTATTAACCAGAAACCCAAATTCCGACCATTCTGTATACTAATGATAGTTATAGAATAAGCAAAAAATATATAAACTCTGCTCACTGTAAGAAATATAAAGATACAAACGTTCATGTCTGTAATATATATTTACCAAGCTTTTTAAACTGCTCTTATACAATGGCTAGCCACTTTATTATGATCCACCCACGGTTATTTGTAGAATACGTCATTTCCTTGTCGGGTTTTGGCCGAGTGGTTAGCTGGGGAGCATTGCGCATGGCTTAAACATGGAGCTCGCGATATGCATCAGAACACGTTCTACACTCTTATCTGTGGATGCGTTATAAAAGTGACAGTGAATCCAGCTATTCGGTTGTTATCAAATAGTGTTTCTTCAAATAGCTGTTCAAAGACTTCCATCATCAGAATATGTCAACAGTGGCAAACGACCACGAAGAAAAATGTCAGCTGTCAGCCGCTTGTGACAGACGAAGGGGTGGAAAGTAGATTAAATATGCTTGTCAAGTGCAACAAGCTCTAGTCTGTGTCGTAGTCGACTGACTCTTTCGTCAGTGATGAGTATTAGACTGTCTCGAACCGTACCGTGCTAAACCGACAGCTAGTCCGAATATTAAATATTACAGATCCAAATAATAAAGCTTGGCTTCAGTGGTCGTCGCCAGTAATATTCACCCCACAGTACTGCAATTACATCATGATGGATAAAGACTCTTCCAGGATATAATTGCAACCATCCAATACTCTCGTATTCTTCCAAATTAATTTGGACTATATGCGACAGCTACTTCATTCAACTTTCTTTGGCATTAACTTGAACGTCGTATTCGCTACTGGAATCTGATAACATATGTAAAATAATCGCAGATATTACTTCTTAACGAATGAGTTATATTCAAACAAGACACCCTATGAAGTCTATACCACGTTTAGTTCAAGCAAAGTTTGTGAGGATCATGATGTAGTGGTCCGACAGTGTAACGAGTTATACTTCATAAGTATAGAAATTTTAAGCCTCTGGAGTAACTGTCTTCAGTGAGTTCTGCAAAAAACTTTTTTTTGTTTTTTTTAACTAAAATGTTTTTCTATTTTCCGAAATGCTGTACATTTGATAACAATTATTTGAAATTCCTCACGACAGATAGATGCAACTTTGAAATTTTTGAAAAAAAAATGATTCATAATTACTTTAATCACGAATCTCTTAAGTCAACCGAACCAATTGTGTAATTTTTTTTGGTAATAAAAAAGGGCAATGCGAAATCCATTAAGTTGGAATTAGATATAGGAACCTGTAGGGCTTGATCTGAGAAGTCTTGTTTCGGCTATTCCTATTGATATGGTGGTCATAGTAATTTCTTTCTCTCCAAAAGTAACCACATTCACCGCTCTGGCCTGGGCTGTCCACGTTTTCTCTAACCGCTCTTCGGCTATTTGACATTTTTATTTACTCAAACAAAAAAAAATATTTGCTGGCTTCTTTTACAGCTTGCTTTCTCTGCAACTCGTATCATATCATGATCGCATCCGTATTTGTTGCACTGGTAGCACGTCAAGTATTTTGTTACCTTACAAGTTAGCTCTGAATCTGATGCTTCAGACACCTGTCATCTGAGATGTGCGCAATGCTCACAGATAGTCTGGTTATCCTTTCAGTTCCGTATGACTACTATCTTCACGAGAATCTCTGTAGGTATTGTATTACAATAACACCTGACCTCAGGTAAACTTTAGTCACAAATTAACTGTCTACCAAAACGAAAAAGAAAATATTTGTATCTCCAGTTTTTTTCACTTTGGGGGGTTGACAAATACCGTTGGATTCGTCACATGACATTGCATATTTCTCAAAAATTGCGAAAGAGTTTAAGAAATACCGGATGTGTGCTTACCAGAAGTGAAATACCGTATGTGGTCTGGTTGGTTTGGAGATTCGTTGTTAAGTCATTAATCAGAACTGATGTCAATACATAATGTATCACATTGGTTAATTTTTTAAGCCTTGAATTTTATAACTTTATATTCACATGCCTATTTCATCGTGTCTTAATTAATTGTTCTCGCAATTACAGCTGTGAGCGAGTAAAATTAACACGTGATTTTTATATACATGTATAAGTGTACTAAATAGTACATCGAACACTATTAAATGTATAATTGGCTCTCTTCCTACGTAGATAGGCTGGGCGAGTTGTTAACGTGACGGTCTGTGTATTCGAGTATCCCTGATTCACATCACATTGATGCAAAAAAAAAAAAAAAAAATCACGCCGTAGGTGTGTTTTAGGACTGACGGAAAATCTCGTATTTGATTAGAGTTGGCGGTAACCTAGGAGTTAAGTGCTGTTGACTAGCTGCCTTCCCTCCAAACTATCAGTTCAAAATTACGGGCGGTAGCGCAGATAGCACTTGTCTAGTTTTGCAGGAATATCAGAAACAGATAGACAAACAAACCTACATATGGCTGACCTAGGTTTAACATGGTTCTTCCAGGATTTAACAGTGTCCTTGAAAATTGAATTTAGTCAAAGTGGCTTTTTTGTCCTGGAGTTTTGAAAAAACAACAAACAAACAAACTTGAATTGCATTAAAGAGGCATCGAACAGTTTAAAATTTCTTAAATTTCACTCGAAAGTTATTTTCTTTGTTTAATTGATTGTTTTCTACAAAAACAGGTTTAATAACAACAAACGTTAGTAGGATAAAGTATCATAGATTTTATCATTATATCATATGTACAAAAACAGGTTTAACGAAAACAAACGTTAGTAGGATAAAGTATCATAGATTTTACCATTATATCATATGTACAAAAACAGGTTTAACGAAAACAAACGTTAGTAGGATAAAGTATCATAGATTTTACCATTATATCATATGTACAAAAACAGGTTTAACGAAAACAAACGTTAGTAGGATAAAGTATCATAGGTTTTACCATTATATCATATGTACAAAAACAGGTTTAACGAAAACAAACGTTAGTAGGATAAAGTATCATAGGTTTTACCATTATATCATATGTATGAAGCATCATGGCTAAGTGAACAAAGTTTTACTGAAACTTGATAGTATCTTAAGATAAAGTTAGAATGTGATTCTATTATTATTATTATTATATGTAGTTGCATTTAGTGTGGTAAACATATGAAATCGGCATGGCAACTGTTCCTTCAAAATTTGAAAAAAAAAGCTCTTGAAAAAATTACAGAGGTCTGTATTAACCATGTTTAGATATATTGGGTGTAATGTTTTATATAAGCTACTGAAAATTGAATTATGCGCTAAAAACATTAAAGCCAAACAGATTTAATGAAGTAACCCAATTATGAATATGTAAAACAATTTCATTTTATACCGTCTGTGGAGATAACCTGATAATATATATATACACGCGCGCGCACACACACACACACACATTAGTGCTTTTTTTTTTTGGTTGTGGTATTTTTCACTTGTAAAGGCAGTGCTGTGCATTTAAAGTCATTAAAACAATTAAGTGAACTGCATAGACTACTCACGTAAGAAGTTACGTACATAGAGTTCTGATCAAATCTGATGGCCGTGTGGGGTGTCTAAGTGGCTGCGGGGTTAAATCTATTCCACAACGCATAATACCCACCAAACACCTCTAGTATAAAAATACTTTGAGCTGAATTGTCTGATCAAGTATGACGAACCGATCGACTTGTCTAGTAAGAGAAACCAGATCTAGCGACGCTT
>NW_013667097.1:59808-64014 GCF_000517525.1 Limulus polyphemus
CACATAGATACTATTGTCTGAGATGGGGATCTGGAGGATGACAGATCCATTCCCCAAATACCTTTCCCTTTGCAATTTATAATAGTACTATCTACACCCACCCCTCCCTTATGCATATGGTGACATTGTCCGTATGTCCCTGTTCCTAATCTCATTTTGCATAATTTAAAGAAGCTTAAAAAGTTTCTCAAGCACGCACACACATTACTTTTTTAATTATTTAGATGCCCATTACTTTCATTTTCCTCATTATATATGAATCCAAACGGAACGTTCATATAATTGTTATTTGAATTTTATTATATATTTGAACAAATATGCTTATAAGCAAGACCATTTATAGTTTGCTCACCTTTTTGTATATGTTCAGCATATCGGGTTGCCCATCGAACGGCCCAGGGCTCGAGACGTGATGCCATTGCACATGTTTCACACTCAACCATGAGAACGTTACAAAAGTCACGGGCAATCCTGTTATTTGGTTCAAATAGCTTAATATATTCTTGTGGCGGATGCTGCTGACTGCCCTCTCCATCATCGGTAGTTTACAAATTATGGGCCCGAGTACGGCCTAATGTGTAATTTGCCATTCTGTGGATCCAAGGTTACATAGTTCGCGCTCCGCCTTTTGAGGCCGTGGGTGCGTTATAAGAGTAACGATCAAATCCCACTGTTCGATTAGATTAGCTTACGAGTTGGTGGTGGATGGTGTTGGCTAGCTTCCTTGCCTCTAGTTTATCACTTTGAAACTAGGGATAGCTAGCACAGATAGCCGTCCATTAGCTTTGCACGAAATTAAAAAAAATCAGAATTAGCGACTGCTATACCTGAATCCTGTGGGGCTTTTGACCTAGCTGTTCAACCTATTTCCACATGAAGTGCCGTCTGTTTTGAAATTTCATTTAAATATTCAGTGATATAGTATAGTAAACTACTAAAATTTTATTTCAAGTACATTCACCATTCAGTTTTTTATATATATTTATATAAAAATGTATTACATTTAATACCTTTTTTTTTCTTCTATTTGTTCACGTGTAAACTTTGTATTGATTAAATTAAGCGTTGGCTGTTGTGGCTCAGTAGTAATAGACTGGTGGTTTTACTCAACGCAAAAACTGTCATCCTTCATTTGTGGAAAAACACGACAAAGGTTCATTGACTTTGCTTGTGTAGTGGATTTTGTTGGTTTTTTTTTTTTTTTAGTCACCGCCTAGCCCATAAAATAATGAAAGGTTGCACAATGGACTGCGTTTCATCTGTTTTCAAAATATCGTCAGATGAACCTCATCTAAGTCTCAGGTGGGATGGAGTAGGGAGATGATGGCTGTGGTAGGTCATGAAACGAAAATGTCACGCGACCCACGCGGCGGCAGCAACAAATGAAATGAACCAGCAGCCTTGTTGTTTGAACAGGTTTTTATTATTGTTGGACGACCCGCGAATGACCGAACCTTCTACACTTGCACTGGCTTTGTTTCTTTTGATTAGCACCGAGATCGTTAAATATATGTATCTGTCTGTCTGCCTGTATGTCTGAAAGTTTCGAAGAAACCATATTTATTTCAGTTCTTTTTCTGTCTGGTAGCGCTATAAAGATAAAATCAAACTTTAAATATCCAATAATTTCTAATGGTCTGTGTGATGTTGAATATGTTAACAGTGTAGAAAGTTTTATGAATATCCTTAAAAGAATTGCAGTTTGACTGACTTACTGTTAATTTGTGAACTTCTGGAGATTCATAGTATTTACTAATTGATATCTTGTTCAGCTAAGTTTAGGGAATTTTGTAATCTAAACTGCTCAATTTCTTAAGGAATGTTACTAACCGTACTAATGCTTTCTTCGCTATTTTTAGAAATACTGAAATCAGCAGTTTGTTTTGTGAATATTTATACATAATATATTTTTTCGTTAACTATAGTTTTAATAAGTAAATAAACAAACTTAAATTTGTTAGTTTTACAATAATTATTTTTAGATATTACATAGTCTCCGAAATCGTCAATTACGATAGTGGTTCATAATAGGGATTGTACAGGAATTTGCTCAAAACTCTAATAGAACATTCTGGCTGAAACCACTTTACAAAGCAGATTTATTCTTGAAACAGCACTCAAAACTTTCATTTTCAATAATTAAGACTACCCAAACATTGATAATAAGAAATTAGTGAATTCATTATAATAGGCAGAATGAAAATTTGCCCATTTGTTCATATTATTAATTTTTCACAAGTCTACAGCAAAATCGGCTGGGTATTTTTTACCAAAACCTAGATAGATATACTATGTGAAGTGCTGCGAATGTCCATGACTTATTTAAAAATTGATTATTTTTCATTGAAACTTGATTTAGATGGTTATAAATACATGATAGATGCGAAGTTGTTCTGAGCAGCTGCTTTTATACTCGACGAGTGTTAAACGCGTGTTTACACGAAACCTCATCCAAATGGCACTTGACTCAGCAAGTAATTACTGTAAAAGACACGAAGATTTATTTAAAGAGATGTTTTAGAAGTATTTGTTTTATTTGAAAAGGCTGCTTTTCTACTGGTAAAATTGTATACGCGCTTAGTACGGTTGTGTCTTACTGTAGGCATATATATATAACAAGATTAGTAAAAACTGTTAATTTAAAAGGGGAATGGGGATTGTAAAATAAATTACAAAAGTTGAATCAAAATGCAACGGTTATGTTTTTATGTCTTCAACTGGGACTCTACAAAAAGTAAACAAACAAGGCTGGAAATAGTGTCTACATTATTTTCTCAAGTTACAAACCCCTATTTTGACGCCACTAAAATTGATAAGTATTGTTTGGAATATCCATATTTCCCCTGTTTAATTTAACAATTCCTACTAATCTTGTTATAAATGTTTGCTGTAGATCTTTGTCAGTTTTTCTCAAACCCTAGTTTATCATGTTTTATAAAATATTGTTTCATACATTGAACACAAAATTTAGTTTGAATATATAGTCAAAAAAAGCTTTTAAAATGCAATTTTCTATTATATAATTGTTATTCGTATATCCCAGAGGTTGCTGTTGGATATGACACATTTCCCTTCTGTATAAAAGAACAGTGTTACTTACGATAAAAAAAGTTGTATTGTTATCTCAGTTGATATCCATCAAATCTTTTGAGATAAATAAATACTCGTTCTTTAGAATATATTTCAAATGATATGATCAGTTAAGTGTTAAGGATCAATTGGTCAAAGTTCAAAACTGTTATCCCTCTTCATGAAATATAAACTTTTATATTTCAGTAATTTTAACAGTATTGTATAAGTTGGCCTTGAGATGGTAACATTTAGTGTCATTATTTGCAGGGACAAAGCTGCTCATCTCTAGGAAAATAAAGTTGATAAAAAAAACAAAAAATCAGAATAAGTAACTTACATTACAATGATTATTTTCAAATACTTTAACATTTAACTTTTTAATATAAATTAGATTTATTATAATGGTTAATATACAGCTATCCTTTTTAACATACAGTCCGATCGGATTATTATAAAAATTACTATTTAGTCACGTACTAGATATCTTAAAGTTAAACACAAAACAACGCCATTCTTCAGGTGTTTAATGTTTTACGTAATGTAAATGCAAAGTAATTAAATTAAATAACCAAGGCTGCTAAATTAAGTTATGCAAGTCTTAGCGAATCTCCTTGGAATAATGAGTTGGTAGCAAGCAAACTACCAAAAACGGAAAAGCACGACCAGGCCTAGGGTAATTAAAAGAAAAAGTAGAACCCTATTTAATAGAGTGCGTATGTGCAAGTCCTTTAGACCTTAAGGCTGATATAACACGGTCAAGGTGCCGAAACTCATCGCCGCCCATATTATTAACCTCGTTGCCGAGTCATTCATTCACTATTTTTTCAAGTACGAATGTGTAGGCTTAGAATGATTAAGTTTTCTTTTGTATAGAAACATCGGTAAAACATGCTTATATTGTTCCAGTTACTAACAATTTAATGCCACCTGTAACGTATTAGAATTTCAAATAGCCTGAAATTGAGTTAACTGATAAATTTTAATTTAGTAGTTAAATTGTACTTTGGATTTAATATTTGATTTATACTTTGGATTTAGTAGTTAAGTAAAAGCCGATATATAGTCAGTTTATGGTATTTGCAAACAAGATTAATTACACACAGTTTTCTTCTATACAAATACGTTTTAATATAC
>NW_013667097.1:64603-82845 GCF_000517525.1 Limulus polyphemus
AGTTGACGTAGGTATAATTCATTTGACGGGAAGCTAACTAGCTTTGTCTTCCGTTATTTACCAGCCACACGCACACCGGGTTTTCTACCATGACGTTATGCAATGTTTTCGTAAAAATACTAATATCCCATGAGAATCCACTGAAGTTAAATGAGCTGTAATGCTCGAACTTTATAAATGCTTCTGGTCAAATATATGAAGTTTCCGATTGATAAGCGTTATAACAATCACAGTTATAGCTTCCAAAGTTTATAACACACTGACTATAGCAAACTAGTAATATATATACTCTCTTTTTCTGGCGCGTCGCGTTGGTTATATTTATAGGCGTGTGGAGGCTTTCTAGAAATTTCAATTTTATGTAACAATACTGAGTTGCATTTAAGCGTTTACGTACATACATATTGATTCTTACTCTCGAGAATCTACTACAACTTTGGAGAACAGGCGGGAGTTTCGCAATACATTTAACAGTATAAGCTATGCATGTTTCTAAATATAAATTTAATATAAACAAATGTTGATATTAAAATAAATATTTTATAAATTCGTTACACCAAATTTCCGTACAAACAATAATACCCAAGAGTTTTTCATGTCAATTCATCATTAATTATTAGACTTAGATGACAAGACAGAAATATCAAAATGTTGAATTGTGAAATTAAAACGTGGGGGGAAAGAAAAGTTCAGTTCCATAATTTTCCGAATCTTCAGTGCTAAACGACATTTCAAGTTATCTTTCCTTTGGGACTTCATTTGTCATCAAAGCAAGAACGGTTTTAAATTTAATTAGGATTTTATTTTTATAGAAAGAACCAGCGATTTTTATAAACGTATTGTGTATGTTATTTTTAGCCATTAATATTAGCAACTATAAATAACACAGTACACTATGAAGTACGCAGATACTGTTAACAGTTTGTTAGGACTGTTCGTCTTTAAATTTGTCCGAACTGTTTTTCCTTATTTCATTTTGAGTTTACTTACTGATTATAACATATTTGTATTACAAAAGCTATAACTTGTAATAAAGAGAATATCGTTTATTCTGATATGGAAGAATCTTTTGTTTCGTTGGTAACTGTTAGGAAAATGAATTATACTCAATCTGTTTAAATATGAAAATCTATAAACTTAGTTTAAAGGTCAAAGATTAATAAAAAAAAAGTGATTTAAATGAAAACTATGTGTTAAGCTAATTTATGTTTGCACTCGTTCTTCGAACTATAATGAAAAAATGTCATCTAAGATCACAAAAATTTTCTGCTGATAAGTGAAATTTCTAAAGCTATTAACAATTGATGAAAACAGTTCATTTATGGTGTAAAAAACGTTAAAATAATTAAACTTAATCTGACAGTCTCTAAAAGATAGCATGTTTTTCTGTCGTATATATTTTTAATCATTGTTTAATGATTTGTTTGTTTGATCAGTTTTAAGTGCCAAAAATCATCTTTAGGCTTGCTTATGTTTTTTCTGTCTATTTGTCCTGGATACAGCACTATAAATTTTAATTTAGCACCCCCCCCCCCAAAAAAAAAAAGATGAACAGGCTAACATTGGATATATTTATGTTGTAGAATTATTAAGTGAGAAGTAGGTAGACAATAGCTTTGTGCACATTCCAAAATCTAAAATGTATTGGTAGAATTCACTTGAGCTATTTGAAAACATCCTTTATGGGAAATAGGAAGATTCAAGAGATAACAACAAACATTTATAACTTGTAATACCTAGATTGTTTCCACTGTACATACAGTATCATAATTACCATGTATTTGAACAGCTGGACAACTTAATACTAAGTTGATCTTGGACAATGTTTAAAAGTTCATAATGAATCAGTGTCATTTGCTGACATTTATAAAATGCTGTGAATCTTGAAAACAAAAACAGCAGCTTCTTACATTTGTACATAGGTGAACAATCTGACTATGTTTGTGGGTGACATAAAATGTTTAGAATCAACACCTACCTTCATTGCTGTTGAGTTACAAAGCAATAAAATGTGAGGCCAACCCAAAGATTGCCTTCAGCATCTTTCATGCTTAGTTGAGAACTGAAGGTAATATTGAACCTTTTCTAAGGTTTCCCACAGAATCTTTAAGCAAATGTATCATTAATCAAAATAAGACAAATATGTTGTCCATAACATTTTCAGTTTGAGGTCATAATCTTTACATACCTGCATTGATGCTAAAAGGCCAAGTCAGATTCAGAATAAATTTTTAAAACAAATAAAAACATCACCCTAGAACCACAGGCTTGCATTGTGACTTCTGAATACACCAGTTCACACTTGGCATCAAAATGCTTTGAACGCACCCACATTACTCATGTGACATGTGACTCCTTAAAGTAATTTACTGAAAATCTAAAAGAAGGAAGTTGTTCTTAGACAGCATGTTTAAGAGTCATTCTAATTTTTGATGTTCACATACTTTTGTGTGGTATTTGGCTTGTCTGGTTGTTGGTTCTTGGCTCTTGTATATCTGGCATGATGCCAGATATTTGGCTTAGGCTTGAGGACTCTCTTCTCTTTATAGGAAGGATTTTGCAATAAGGAATGGGAGTTTGAAAACTTAAGACAATGAATTATGCTCTTTAATTTGAAAACTACTTTAAATAAGTTCCACTTAGGTTGAATATGGTACATGTCTTCAATTCCTTTGCTGACATTGTTATAAAATGTTTAGAAGTGATGAGTGAAAAACATGTTGTTTTTTTTACTGCCACAAGGATCTCTGCATTATTTTTGAAAATTGCCTGAAGTGAATAGACATGACTGCACAAGTATAATAAAGTTATGAAGTACATATTTTCTGGAACAATTGAAAACAGGTTTAATAGTATCTCAATATTTCATTATTAATAGACAAAAACCATTGTTCATTCTAAAGCTTAATGTTACCCTGATAGTAGTGTTGTAAATGCTATCATGCCAGTGTGTACTATACCAGATTGAATAACATAAAAAAATATCATCACATTCTTTACTCCTCATGTTTGTATCATTAGAAACAGTATTCAATATATTTCAGAAGTGTAATATGATTGTTTTATCAAGTTTTGCTTTTACCATGAATATCATAACTAAAATATTAAAAAGACTGAAACACAACTTTTTCTTAGCAGTGTAGAAAAACAAAAAATTGGATCAACTACCATTGGATAATGTATAGAATAATAAACTCCAAAATATTATATTTTTGTCTTTCGATTGTTGAAGTGTACACTGATTTCAATCTGATTTTACCAAACTGTGTAGAAATATCTTAAGTAGTTGTATATATTTACACAAAGATGTGTTTTCTTTTTTGACTGAGTTACCCTCATTGGATTGTTGACTTTTTTGTTAGTAGGTTTTTACAAGGATATATCATGTTTTTGTGTTAAATTTTTTTGATACAGTTTCATAAATATTTTTATTAGGTGTTTTGGTCCTGTGCATGTGAGTTATATATATATTATTTTGCAGGATGAAGAAGAAGAAATTAAGTTAGAAATTAATGTTCTTAAAAAGGTAAGTGTTATTATTCAAACAGATTTGAAATGAAAAATACTTTTAAGTTTAAAATACATGTAATTCACAGTAGTAAGTGTGAGTGTAAGTATTTCAAATTTTTTTTCAGTTCACAGTGATCTGTACTTGCTAATTGTATATGATTGTATTAAATCAAGGGATATTTCTGGTAATAAGATGATAACTCTCTTATCTTTAGGGGTGGGTCTTTAGTGGGTTTAAGATTTTTAAGTGTTAGTCACCAGTAGTTTTATTTATCCAAAATTAATACCAATAGAGGCAATAAATTGCAAGCATAAAGAACAGAAACTTGCTCTAAAGATTAATATTCTAATAGGTAAGTCTTTTCCATTTTTGTTATTTACAATGAAAATTCTTGATTTTGGTGTTAAGTAGATTTATGAAAACTTAACTACAAAACAAGTGAAAGATTTAGGTATGAAAATACTCTAAAAGGTAAATTTGTACTGTAATTTTGTAACTGTAATTTTACCCTAATTTTGTTAGCTATGTAATTTTAAAATAATTTTGTTTTTTCTAATATGCCAAAGATAATGCAAAATGTTTAATAATTCTAATATGTTTACTGTGTCTTCTACTTTTGATAAAAAAAATAGTTTCATTCTTTTAAAATTCTGTTATACTTTAATTTAAAAATATAGTATTTTGATTTCTAAGAAAGTTCATTACATGTACAACTTTGGACAAGTTTAGAAATTTATGATAAACTTTATCCTGATAATTTTCTTAATGCTGGTTTGTTTATTTTATAAAAACATTTTTGAAACTTG
Organism: Limulus polyphemus; assembly: GCF_000517525.1. Classification (NCBI taxonomy): domain Eukaryota; kingdom Metazoa; phylum Arthropoda; class Merostomata; order Xiphosura; family Limulidae; genus Limulus; species Limulus polyphemus. The sequence goes on from NW_013667097.1 coordinate 68,921, forward strand.
ATTTCTAATGGAAAAAAAGAAAATTAGAAGTTTGGATTTTAGAACTATTATTGCTGTGTAAACTATATGATTATTTTGTCATGCGTTACACAAAAATATTTCAAAAGGAAATATATCAAATCTAGCATGACCAGTTCAACCTGACATTTTAAGGTATTAGTAGGTTTATTTAGACTGGTTCTTATAAGTGATCCATAACCAATAAGGAAACAAAAACTAAATTTTCAATAGTGATAATTTAAAATGTATAGTTCTTTCTATAATTCAAGATATATAATTCTTTCTGTATAAATACTCATCAAAAGTTTAAATCATTTCAAACTTTTCTTGACACACATACATGTATGTAAAACTATCTACATTCTGTATCTTTTATCTATGGGTTATATAACTATAGTAGAGGTTGCATATTTTTTGTTGAATATTTATTTACCTTTTAATGGAACTTCATTCCTACTTTTTATATTTTGTTTGTATGAGTTGCATCCTGAGAGAAAAAGAATTCTATGACTTTTACAAGATTTACAAGCTGTAAATACTGTAGTAGAATAGAATACTTTTATACAAGTTGAAAATATGTCCAAACATCTACTTAAACTTTACTTCCTCCAATATCCCCTCTAAAGAACATTGTTTGATTTCTTCAAGCAAGAGGCTCAGGTTTCTATACTGATTGAAAACATTATGTTTAAGGTAACAGGAAAAGGTTAGCATGTGCCCAATTTAAAATATTTGATATATAAGATTTAATTTTTATCCTGTTATATTTCATTAGTCAGTATAGTTCAGGGTTAATTAAGAAACATTTTATTGTAGTCCTTTTCCAAATTAATGTATGTAATCTCTTCTACTGGTATTATTGGAATGGTTATATATCCAACATTCCAGGATCACTAGAACACTAGTAGTACATGTTGAGGAAAAAAAAAAAAAGCTATGCATGTTTCAAAAATACCAAACTTTCATCTATATTTTAAAACAAAATAAATGTACATTGTGTGCATAATACTTAACATATTTAACATTAAAGGTAATGCAATGTATTTCACAAAAGACATTACAGGAAGAAAAAAAAAGATTTGACAATGGGTGAACTCTGACTTGACTCTCAAATATCTATAGTGAGGCATAAGTTTAATTAGCCAGGGGTCCATGAACAAAATGTCACTTAGCACTAGTCATAAATTCTCTCCTCATTTGGTGTCATGAGTAGTATAGGGGAGAGTTCATGGTTAAGTCTGCTTGTTTGGGACAAGCTGTGTTAAAGAAGGAAGTAATGAATTAGTAATGCTTGGGTGAAACTGTAAACATACTGTTGTCCCAGATACTGTTATAGATAGTGACTTGGGAGGAGATTGAAGTTTAAGTAGTTGTTTGGAAGTATTTTGTAGTATTTACAAAAATCTATTCTACAGCAGTATTTAAAGTTTGTAAATGTTATAAAGATGGTAGAATTCTCTTGCACTCTCTCTCTCTATCAATACTGTAAAATCCAAGAGAAATACAATGTATGTACTTCTATAATGCTGTATAAGTTAGATTTCAAATGAAACAAACTATGAGATTGAACTACATTGATTTTTGAATAGCACCCTTCAACTTAGTAATATAGATTTCCATCTTTTGTGGTTAAATTTGAGTATTACAGAAATACAATTTGACCAAATTTGTGATTTATTTTGACTCTGGTACTAATCTCTTATTAACATTATCTTTACTTTGTTATGTAACTTGTTTGTAGTAATAGTGTTTCCTGCTTTAAAATGATTTTAACACAATGTTTTGAGTTTTTATCTGGACAGTGATATAGCAACTTGAAATTGTTAGTTATTTACCTATTGTATATATTCCTAGTATTCACATCATAGAAACATAGCAACATATTATGGTGCTTTTATCCAGAAGAGCCCACCTGGAAAAGATGATAAACTTTGGGTATGTTTACATGTCAAATACACTTGATTAAAGAACTAGTTTAGTTGTCAAGATTATAGTGTTAAGTGGCTGTGCCATTCACAATAATATTATGTACATATTATTTTCATAAATAATGTATATAAAGTATCTTATAAGCACAGGTTTATGACTGAGCATTTAATAAAATTGGTATTTTGTTTGTAGTTTAATACATTAAATCATATATATAATTACAGAGATTTAATGCTAATATATTCTCATGGATTGTTTCTTTGTAAAATGAGTGTATAATAGCATTTTAAATAACCCTGACTCGTTTGTTGTTAGGGGTTAGTGTGGTTTTAAGCAGTAATTAATATTAATGTCCTATTAGAACAAATCACTTGATTAGTGCAAAACTAAACTTCTTGGAATTTACATCGCTTCTTACAATGTCAATATCAGACTCATCTTCCTTCGAAGTAATTTTATAGATATACCTTGAAAATTAGCATAATAGCTGTGTAGAACAACTGTCTTCAGATATTTTAAACAAAATTTAGGTATTGTTAATGTGATGGTCTTGAATATAGGTGAATTTAAGCTTTTATGTAATTGTTTTAATAAAAAACTATCTATAAAAAAATTATATATAATAGTGCTTCTTTTAGGGATTTTACTTGCCATTTTTTCAGTTCTTCTGTTTTTGGAACCATCTCGTATAATTTCATAGTATTTTAGAAATAGATAAATTTGTTCAATGAAACCATTTTGGCAGTTACATCAAGCACAAATGGAAAAGGTGAATACTGTTAACAAATATTGTCTGTATTAGGGGACATTTCAGGCTACTGTCCGTCTTCACATTTAACAACAGACTGTGCTATCAGGTCTGAAGAATGACAGTTGTCTTAAGTGCCACCTGATAAAATAGGATTTACTGATCTACGATACCAGCTAATTACTACCCAATTAATTTTTACTGTTGTACAAATAAGCAGTGTTTTTGACATTCTGAATTTGATTTACAACATAAAATGTTGAAATCGGAATTCTTAGTGTAATCCTCAAACAATAGAAGTTTTCAATAATTATATGATTATTCAGATGATTAATTATAAGTTATTAATTGAAAAGCTTCATTGATAGTATAATTGATTGAACATATTCATCTATTTAACCCTTCTATTTGTTTAGCTTGTCATGGAATATTGTGGAGCTGGTTCTGTTACCGATTTAGTGAAATGTGAGTACTGTAAAGTTAATATTTATCTGAAAATTCAAAAATCCATATAACATGTTAATCATAAAGTAGAACATTTTAAATAATGACTAGTGCTTTGTATAAAATGATTATATGTAGTTTGATTTTAAATTTGTAATACTGTTGAAACATTTTTATTCGTGAAAATTGGCTTATAACACTTATTTCACAAATATTGTGTTTCCACTATTAAATTAGTTAATGCTTTATATCCATTCGTATGTCAGACTCTGATCCAGTTTGACATTATATTACTTGTTTAGGGCAAGTTTAGCTACTTCTAATTCTGAGACATAATTATGAATTTAGGAAAACTGTTATGTTGCTTTAAATTAAACTTTACAATATCTCATTTCAGATCACAAAATAGCTTTTCTCGACTAGCACTGCCCTCTGTTGGGGCAAATGTTCAACACATACCACTAGCCTTCCACCTCCTGCTTCTACATATCCACATGTAGCTCTCCACCAATAGGAGTGCAACACACCCCTATCATAACCAGCACCCTCTCCACATTTGCACTTTTGAATCGCATCTCAATAGGTAGTAATACTGTAAAGATGTGGTTGTTTTTGCTCACAAATTTGTTGATGTTTTTCTTTATACTACAGACTTAGATTTTTCTTAATATTTCTTTACTTTTTCATGTTTTTGGATTGTGAAAGGTTGCTTTTTTGTATTTTTCTTCCTTTCTTTTACTTCAAGTTTGGAATTATCACTATGAACTCGCGGTTTCAGTTAGTTACAACTACCACAGTTGTTACTTCTACAGGGTTGAGTACTCAATTATCGACCGAGGATGTGACAGCAATTATTTTATGAGAAATGTCCACATTCATGCAACCTTCACCACCACACAAGTAATAGTCTATCAAGCCTGCTCCTGGGGTGTCTGGATTGGAGATGTACCCCAGGTTTGTGTCTTCTTTTCCTTCCATCTGCTGGATGTTGGTTCCCAGCAGATCTGGTGTTGGTTGTAGCTGGACACAGCACATTTTCACACTTGTGTATGGCTGGATATCCTCCTCCTTTCGTGGATTGGAAGTATCACATGCATAACTCTCAGGTTTTAGATCAGAGATGAAATCCTGCCAGGGCTTTCCATCTTCCTACCATCTACTGGATGTTGGTTCTTGGCAGATCTGATGTTGGTTGTGTTGGAAATGCGTGCAAGTAGAGACAAGTTTTGGCATGGAAGCTTGTCTTCCCTACCAATTCCCATTTCGAGGTGAAGAGCTAAATGATCCTCTACCTTCTGCGGATCTGATGTACCATTCCAGATTTTGCCTGGTGTGGGATGAGTTCAGACTACCACTGTGGTCTGTCGTGCCCTTGCTACTTGACACCCAGGAGTCTTATCCATCAGGCATATATGTTCATGATACAGTCATAAAAGAGCGAAGAATATACCTGGATCAGATGTGGTGCGGTCTCCCACTGAGGTGTGATGTTTTCTCTTTTGGTTCCACACCTCCTGGTTTCTCTTTAGGCACTTCCTAAAGGGTGATAATTTTTACTTATTGGTCCTCCACCTGTTCAGTGTGGGATTCTAGCTATTTTGTGAAAAGAGGTAAGATGTCACATTGGAAGTTAGCATTTTCCTACACTGAAAATGTATTTCTGATAGATACTTACCTCCAGTGATTAATGAGTGCAGATGTAGTGTCATGCTCCTATTGGTGGAGAACTGCTGCATGGTCATTTGCATGTGGATATATGGAAGTGGGAGATAGAAATCTAGTGGTATGCATTGAAAATTTGTACCAATAGAGGACAGTGCTAGTCGAGAAACGCTATTTTGTGAACAGAGGTAAGAATCTATTGGAAATAAATTTTCAGTGTAGGAAAATGCTAATATTAGGTATAAATTTAATGATTGGTAGTTGTTATTAGAAATTTAAGATATAGTTACTTTAGGTAAAAAAATTATTTGATGGCAGTAATTATAAATTTTAAGAGATTTTTTTACTTGTTTATCTATTTAGAGTATCTTAAATCATTTTTCTTTGAAGTGTAGAGAACCACAAGCATGTAAGAGAGATTTGTGATATTTATTGTTTATTGTAATGTGTTAAACTGCATTCTTTTGAGTCTAATGTCAATATGTCTTCATGGAGTCTATCAACTTAGAATTACAAGTAGAAGTCGATGATAAAATCATAAGAAATTAGATTTAAAGAATTAATGTGAAATTCTTTTTGTAGCCGTAACATTGGAGAAAGCAGATACTAATGACATGAAAAATTGACTCAACTATTTTTGGAATGCATTGCTTTCTTGTACATTCTAGAGATTTCTTTACTAATCCACCATTATTTAAATATTGATACTCAAAAATAGCTAAAAATGAGGTTTAGATAAAATAAAGATTAAAAAAAAGGATGAAGTACTTTGGTTTGTTAAATTCTAATCTTCAGGTTATTATTTTTTTCTGCTATAATTTTATTTTTAGATGTTTAGTGTACTATGGTTTTACTTGAACCCATTGTAACTTTTGAAAAGGATAATATTACAAAGATGAGATTGCAATATCATTCACCTTGTGTCATTAGTATATTTCGTTGTGAAAATAGGCACATCAATTAAAATCACTGTAACTTCCACCTTTCTTCTGTTTATTCATAAGTCAAAAACCCAAGATAAATACTGGCCATGTGGGATTTACTAATGTGTTATGTTAAAGACATATTTCAAATGTTTTAAATGTACAAAGGTAGCTTTTATTCACAGTGAAAAAGGGATCTTTAAAAGAAAAAAAATCACCATAATCCTTTGTATTACTCTGTCTCAGAATAAAATAATAACTGTTTTCTAGTTTACTATTATTGACCATTTAACTTTCATACCCAGTATTAAATTTATGCATATCATATGGACAATGAGAGTTTTATAAGGTATCCTACAAATATTTTGAATACATAAAAGTTTATCAGAATAGTAATGTTAATTTCAATGCCATACAGTCCAATTTATTATTTTAAACTGAAAATTGTCTACCAAATATTGACATATTTTCAGTCATTTAAGCCTGTGTTTTCCCACCTTTTTAAATAGCATGAGCACATTTAATTTATTATAACATTTACTGCTGCATCGTTTATAATTCAATCAAACAGGAACTGTATCAAACACATTTAGGATTGTGAGATGTTTATTTTTCAAATACTTGTAGCTTACAAATCAAATTATACCTGGTGAAAGAGTGGAAGTTTTATAAGTAAGAATACATGCTAAGAAATTAACTCTCATGTGACACTCAAGTCTGTGAGATTTACTCTTGTCTTCTTTTCTGTTCCTTTATTTTTTACATAAATAACTTTTTCTCTGTGCAACCATAAAAACTTTGTATTCCTGAATCATGAAAATGTTCCAGAAATGTAAGACTATTTCTTGTGAAAATACAACTTTGACTTAATTAACATTCTCATTAGTGGCTGTAGCACTTGATAGAAATTCTTTATTCACAAAAAATGTAAAGTACTCTAGTTATCATTACTTATACTTAAAAGAGAAAATAATAATTTAAGAGTGTAATTTAATGGTAGCATATAAAACATGTATTAAAAATATTGAATATAATGTATTGAGAGTGAGCATAGTATATGTTAATTAGAATTATATTTCAACAACTTTTTACTTTGTTTAGGCATATATCTTACAAGTAGGCATGTCATTTTTAGAAGAGAAAATGAAATGATTTTGAAAAAATACATCAAACACTGCAATTCCAATAAAATTATAAAATTTTATAATTATAACATTATAAAATCTAAATTATCGTTGAATGTTTCATGAAAGTTTCAAAACTTACATAACACTTGCTTTCTGGCTGTGAAGGATATTTAAAACATAGTTGTGAGTTTTGTTAGGAGTTGTGATATAGTGATGTAAGAAATACAGTACATCATATGTAACAGGAAGCACAAGTGTATGTTATTTTGTTTTGAGTGGTAATACATAGTGATGTAATAAAATACATCATATCTAACATGAAATTCTAGTATATGTAACATAAATAAATTTGACTGAACTCTTCCCAGAAATACCAGTCAGTAAATGTTAGTTGATAGTTACAGAAGTACATGTTAGTGTTTTGAAAAATGATATAGGAAAGTTGATATTTGATGTTCTTTTTGTTGTTACTTGAGCTGTGTTTTTGTTTTGTTAGCTACCAAAGGACAGTCTCTAAAAGAGGAATGGATTGCATATATTTGCAGGGAAATTCTTCGAGTAAGTTCTTTATGCTTTTTTTTTAGTGAGAGAAATAGTTTATCTACAAATGGGGGGGGGGGTCTTCAAAGCTTTGAAGTGTTTCACACTGTTTTAAAAATTATATAAATGTGTATTAAATAGGTAATTTAAGTATTGGCATATTCTTAAAATTTGTAACCCTTGTAATACATTAGAAATTGTCATGTTATTCTTCAGAACTACTTTATAAACCCATTATAAAATGGGGAAAACGATTGTACATTGGAATATATATATATTCAAAATTACTTGTCAGTTCTGAAATATCTCAGTATACATGTCATTGCAGTGTTTTTTTGTTTCTATCCATATTAGGTATTTTTATTTATAAGTAATTAGCTGAGTTACCCAGCATTGCACAGTGAAAATCTAGTTATGAAATGTATAGATCATTATTTTTTTCAGCAAATTATTCAGTAAGTAGATAAAAGATGTGATGCTAGAAATAAAAAAGCATTTAATCAAACAAAGCTTTATTTGAAATTAGATCGTGTTTGAGCTTGTCTTGTTCTTTGAGCCTGAAGTCATACATCATGTTGCTCCTCTGTTTCTTGCTCTCTGTAAGTTATCTGTCTTATTTTTTGTGCTTGAAGTCTGGTTTGACGTTGTTCAGAAGTTTCTTGATGTCTATATCCAGCTTGCCTTGATGATTCTGACTGAACTCTGGTTTTGAATTTGTTTTATAGATGGTATTAGAAGTGTTCAATGGAGGTCAAAAGTTGAGTGAACTTTTATGGCTTGATAGAGTAAACATGCCATTTTTGATAGGAATGTTAACCAATATCTCAAATTCCTGATTTAATGTATAATGGTATTTGGAGTTTCCAGATTATTTAAAGATCTGGTTGTAAACATGATTATTTATCAGTAAAAGAAAATCCTGACTCCACTGGGAGTTAAATGCAAGACTTCTACAGGAGAGTTGAAACCTGTAACCATTTAGCCAGTTTGGCAATGTTAACAAATATTTAAGATCTCTAAACTGAAATATCATGGAATTTGGGTTTTTCTGAACATTCAAAGAACTTGCTCTAAACATGATCGCTATGAATAAAAAAAAAAATCTGACCTGACTGGGATTTGAACTGTAAATATATTTCATAAACTATTCTATAATTTTGCTGACAAATGAAAGGTAATTCATTAACACCCATAGTGTATAAAATATAATAGGCCTAATTCTAATGCCTTATGATTGGTATCTTGCCAACTTTCAAAAGGTGTACACAATAACGAAAGTTCTGTAAGTTTCTAGTTACTTAGAAATACGTTTTACTTTAAACTTACCAACAGAAAATATAAGCAAATATATTTTCCTTTGTAAGGTTGACAATGCTACAAACATTCAGAATGTAAGAAACAGTAATACAAGTACAACCAATGTAGACATAACAAATAGGCTTACACTAGTTTAGGCTTAAACAGTCTTTGAAATTGAATATTTCCAACTAAATATTTATTTAGATGAAGCATCGAAATGAACATTTATCAATAAAGGAAAATTATGAGAAAATCCTGACTCAACTGAGATTTAAATGTAAAATCCGCCAACAGGAAATATATGCAAATGAATTTTCTTTTGTAATGTAGACAACTCTACAAACTTTCAGAATGTAGGTAATGTTCATAAGACTTTTGCTTGAGACTAACCACTGAACCAATTTGAAAGTTATCAACAAAGAAAGTGTTATGAACAGGGATTAGAATGTTACCAAGAAAGGGAATGTTATGGACATAGAGTGGCTTTTATTTATTTATATATACATAGATAATCTAAAACTCCTGCTTTAATATTTTGTTGTTTTTTTTTATATGAGGAAAATGAATATCATAGAGGTTAAAATTTATTAGAGGAACACTGAATTTCTTGTTTAACTCACAACTGTAAATTTTGTTTTGTAGTATTAATTATTTTTGCTAAATGACATCTTTAACAAAGTGTTGTCTGTCAACATACTTTGAAGCTTAGTGTTACAGTGCTTTGCTGTATAGTTACCATAAAGTTTAATTTTTTTATATAAATATCTGTTTCACTGTGAGATAAATTTTAATTATTTAAAATTGAATCTTTCATTTCTGTAATAAATAATAATATGAAATGAACATATGAATGTTTCTGATATTTATGGTTAATATATTGGTTTTGTTTTTATTCTCCAGGGTCTCAGTCACCTTCATGCTTGCAAAATTATTCATAGAGATATCAAAGGCCAAAATGTGTTATTGACAGACAATGCAGAGGTCAAACTAGGTAAGAAACTACATCATTGTTTGAGTGTTAAAACTAGAAAGAAAGCACAGTTGAGAATTGAAAGTAAGACTCGGCATTTAAAAAGCATATAACATTTAAAAAACTTTAAGGGTATTGCATAACTTTTACTTTATCAATATAGACATTAATTAAAAGGTATAACAGACAAGGTACTTCATCTTACATTACATACTGATGTGTTTTTTTGTAATATCTGATGGTGTACTGATATTTACTGCTCTGAAGTGCTTACATTTAGGTATATGACGTGTGTGTAGTTTTGTATATACACACACACACACTGACAGAGTTCTGAAGTATGACACATAACACTTATTAGTAGTGTGTAATGTTTGATCTTTTTACTCATATGTATATAAACCTTAGTATAAAAACACACAATAAAATGTTTTAACAATTCACAGTACAGTCCCAAGCACATTCTTTTTTTTCTCATCTTACAGTGTTAATAAATTGTTGTTAGTACTTCTAAACACAATTCTACTTTATTTAGTTGTGTGTTACCATGAATAAAATGCATTTGTTTTTGTGTAGATGAGTCAAGTCCTCAGTCTTCTTTTTATGTTGGTGATTAAACTTTGTGTGCTTTTGTTCCAAGTCCTTGAACATCACATCAATGAAACTATTATTTTAATGTTTAGAGATCAGTCTTTCTCAGGTTTAAAACAGTTAACACAAACAACTCTTTAATAAAAATGCAATATTTGAACTATAGGATATCAGCATTAAATTCATTATATTTATCTTTCAGTCGACTTTGGGGTAAGTGCTCAACTTGATAGAACAATAGGTCGAAGAAATACTTTCATTGGAACTCCCTATTGGTATGTTTTTTCATTGAAAATACTTTATTGTCAGGTGCCATAGTTTCTTTTTTTAACTATTTTTTTAGGATTTCTATTTTTAATTAAAGCAAATTTAATGAGATTAACTCATTTGAATCTAATGTTATGTATTTTAACTGAGTTTGTGAATACATCATATTTTTTATGAGGTTTACAATTATAATTCCACTATGTATGCTAAAGGATTAAAAGAAATTCTTACTTATACAACATACAAAAACATATTGTAGATTAAACTGTATGTAATTAGTTTAACTTTTAGTGCAATGATATTTAGTGTTTTGTCATTGAAGAATAGTGTTTTAATTGATTTTATTATTCTGCAATAGGATGGCTCCTGAAGTAATAGCATGTGATGAAAATCCTGATGCCACCTATGATAACAGAGTAAGTTTAGAGAATTAAAAAATATCAATAAAAGTTACAACATATGGTCTTTTATACTTTATGAAAGGTTTTATGTATGTTTCCATTGTTTAATTTATGCTTTTAATTTCTCAGTAAATTCATGTATAAATAATGAAATTGCATTTTGTGGTTATATTTTTATATTTAGTATTAATAAATTTGTTATGTTTCAAAAACAATCTTAAACATTAAGCTACATAACGTTTCCCAATTTCTGATTTTCATAATTTTTTTATATTTAAGTTTTGAAGATGATTGACACTTTTTTATTTGGATTATCTAATGTTTCTTATATACTTTTTTAGTATTTTGTTATTTTACAAGATTACTAGTTTTTTTTCACCTGATACCAAAAATTGTTGTTGTTATTACTTTTATTCTCATTTAGGTATCCTAAAATATAACACACATTTCAATGAATCATTTTTAAATTTAACAAGGTTTGATCTGTTTCTGAACAATAATTAATTTTTGTATAATCAAAACTAGCAGAATGTTGAAAAGTTTTGTATGTGTTGTTATTTATGAAACTTGCAAGTTTGTTAGTAATTACTACTTAGTTTAAATGAAAAGCATAGTGATATTTTATGTGCCACTATGTAGTTCATTTAGAGTAAAATATCAGAACTTAATCATTTCAGAAAATTTATTCCATATCTTTGAGACAGGTTAATGTTATATATTTATTAATTCCAACACTTATCATGCTGGCTCAGCCAAAAATGATTACTCTGGTTTAAAGAAGACATTCAGTGATTTGTACAAAACTACAGCTACAAACTTACCCTAGTTTTAATAATGCTGACTAGAAAATTGTGAGCTCTGGGTGTTATAAAACACACATAGAAGGAAATGGATAGAATAATTTTTCTACTTTAAGGCTTAGTATCAATATAAATCATTGTGTTTGAATTGTTTAGCTTAAGAGGATGAAGAGAAACAAAAGTTTCTGATCACCCTAGGTTGTCTTCCAGGTCCTAAAATCTTTCTTTGAGGCTTGAAAGATTTTTTAAACCTAAATTCCTACCAAAATTTTGTTTTAGAACAAGAGTTTTACTTATTTTTCGTGAAGTATTAGAACTTAGAGGCTTGTATGTTCTTTAGTATATACATTTTTTGTAGTTCTTTTAATAAATAGTAGCAAGTTTGATTTGTGGAAAAATGAACTGTATAAAGCAATTTAAATGTGAGTTTGTAATATTATTTTTGTAACTATTTTTGCTACTATTTGTTTTATCTTGGCCTTTACAGAGTGATTTGTGGTCATTGGGTATTACAGCTTTAGAGATGGCTCAAGCTCAACCTCGTAAGTTATTTAACAAGAATTCTTATTGTTTCAAGAATGTTGAGTTACATTTTACTGGTATTTTTTAATTTTTCTTCAGATTGTTTTAGCTGTTTTTTGAGCATCTTGCATTTTTTTATGTTCATAGCCTTTAACAAAAAATCGTTAGTTAATCATCTGTTACATTAAAAAGTTTGGATTGTTTTAAAGCAATATGTAGTTACTGATAACTGATACATAGTGTAATTGGTTTATCTTCACATTCAAAACTTTTTTATTTGACAGACTTTCATCTTTATTTCATAACCATCATCAGGTTGATTATACAACCTTGAAAAAAGAACATTTTCTGTAGACTGTGTCTCAAGGTACATGTCATACATGTGATGAAGAGGAATTTTTTATAATAACATGTTTCATAACAATATAAAATATTATATTTCATGACAGTCTATTAAATGTTGAAGGATGTGAGTAAAGTCAAGTTTTTGGATTGTAATTATGGTTCTCTTATTTCATAATGTCTCAATCAATTCTTTCCACACAGACTAATTTTTAATCCTTTGTCTCTATCGAGGCTAGAATGAGCTTTCTTAATATGAATAGCCTTTTTTCTTTTTGTATCATAAATCACAATCCTTGTCCATGATTTTCACCTAATCTACCAGTGGAAGCATATCATTTCTTGGCAATCTTATTCCAGTTAGTTTGTCCCAAGTTTAAGCCAGTTTAAGATGTTCTTTATACATGACTTCAAGCATATGTTGTGTTTCTCCAACTTACTTCTTATTACATCTTCATTTAGCTTTGTAGATTACAGCTTTCTTTTAAATAGTGTGCATACTATTAATTGAATGACTTTTAGTAATGCTGTAAGTGGTGAGGATATTGAATTGCTTTAAGATAATTTGTAATTTTTCACTATTACATATGTTTGTAGGGAGTCTGCATATTAATTCAGAAATTGTTTTTTTCTTTCTACTGTTTTTAGTTGGTGCATACACAAAATTTTTGATGTCCTTTTTGAGTAGCTATTTTATTGAAATACAGTCTTTAATGGGTTTTATTTCTGTATCTAAATAGCATTGGTCATATAACTGTTTTGCCCTACTCTTAAGGCATGAGATGAGTAGTAGTCTAGATATATGTGTTCTTATGTGTGTATGTAGACTTATAGTGTACAGTCATAGATATTATAGTTTTTTTGCAATGTCAAGACATATAAGAACACCAATCCTCCATTATTTTCTTCTTTGATTGTGAATTAACCCTTGCCAGACAGGTCATAGGTCATGTCATCGCATTTGTTGACTCGCATTTAAAATTTTATTGAACTACTATTTCATGAACTTATGTTAATAAGTTTGGGATCAAACTGTAGATTGTAATTCAAATTTTACTATTATACATTATTCAATTTCTTAATTTAAAAGTAATTTATAAAAACACAGTTAAACTGATTTTTGAGTGTCACCTCGTATGTTGTATGCAGCACTGGTTCAAATTAGATGTTTGTGATGTAAAAATACTAAGTCTATATTTTTATACGAATTAAGAACTCAAATTACTGATATTGGCAAGCTAGAATATAAAAGAAGAACCAAATATATTTTTCTATTTGCCGAGATATCGTTCATGTACTGAATCAAACACAGTGGGCCCGCTCACCTCTTTCCAATTTTGGAAACAGTCCCTTATATACA